>NC_134363.1:170202994-170230494 GCF_048569485.1 Anomaloglossus baeobatrachus | reverse complement strand
TATGGAATGTCCCCTTTCAGAAAGCATTTGCCTGATGGCTCAGTCCTTTGTAAAAAAAAAACCAAAAAACCCCACCCATTAACTCATCGGCTCTGCCCATGAACTCAGCGGCTCTGCCCATGTGCTCAGCAGATCTGCCTATGTATGCTGTGGTTCTGTCCATGAATTCAGCGGTTCTACCCATGAACTCAGCAGCTCTGCTCATGAACTCAGTGGCCCTGCCCATGAGCTCAGCAGCTCTGCCCATGAACTCAGCAGCTCTGCCCATGAACTCAGCAGCTCTGCCCATAAACTCAGCAGCTCTGCCCATAAACTCAGTGGCTCTGTGGCAGAGTCGCTGAGTTCATGGGCAGAGCCGCTGAGTTCATGGGCAGAGCTGCTGAGTTCATAGGCCGAGCCTCTGCCTATGAACTCAGCGGCTCTGCCCATGTGCTCAGCAGCTCTGCCTATGTATGCAGTGGTTCTGCCCATGAACTCAGTGGTTCTGCCCATGAACTCAGTGGTTCTGCCCATGAACTCAGTGGTTCTGCCCATGAACTCAGTGGCTCTGTCCATGTTCTCAGCAGCTCTACCCATGTAGTCAGCAGCTCTACCAATGTGCTCAGCGGCTCTGCCCATGAACTCAGCAGCTCCGACCATGTACTCAGTGGCTCTGCCCATGTCCTCAGCAACTCTGTACATGTGCTCAGCCTCTCTGCCCATGAACTCAGTGGCTCTGCCCATGTGCTCAGCGGCTCTGCCCATATGATCAGTGGATCTGCTCATGTGCTCAGTTGATCTGCTCATGTGCTCATCGGATCTGCTCATGAGCTCAGCAGCTCTGCCTATGAACTTAGCAGCTCTGCCCATGTGCTCAGTGCCTCTGCCTATGAACGCAGCGGTTCTGCTCATGAACTCAGCGGTTCTACCCATGAACCCAGCTGTTCTGCCCATGAACTCAGCGGCTGTGAGCATGAACTCAGCGGCTCTGCCCATGAACTCAGCGGCTCTGCCCATGAACTCAGCGGCTCTGCCCATGAACTCAGTGGCTCTGCCCATTTGCTCAGTGGCTTTGCCTATTAACTCAGCGGCTCTGCCCATGAACTCAGCAGCTCTGCCCATGTGCTCAGTGGCTCTGCTCATGAACTCAGCGACTCTGCCCATGTGCTCAATGGATCTGCCCATGAATTCAGCAGCTTTGCCCATGTGTTCAGCTGCTCTCCCCATGTGCTCAGCAGCTTTGCCCATGTACTCAGGGATTGAATATAGCACTGTGGCCACTCCAGCCAAACAACAAAAACTAGGGAATTGCCAGGGGAGACACAACGCTGGACCCAGGAGGATGTATAAAGTGCCGGGATTTTTTTGTTTTGTTTTTTTTTTACAATAAACTGAGCTAACAGGCAAATGTCTTCTGGGAGACGATGACCCTTTTTATTTGATAGCGACAGGGAAGACTTTCATTTAAGTCTCATCATGTTTTCTTTACTTGTCAGGACTTTTTAAAATTCTCATATACAGGTAATCTCTCTTGTAATGATTCAACTTGCTTTGTATAATTAATGCCCAGGTATCGCCCGGCCGTGCCCAGGCCTGATCTCACTGCAGTGTAATACACTAGTAAATAGGTTTTTATGAGATTGGATGCTACTGTTTCCCAAAAAATACCCTGCAAAGGAGTTGCCTGCTTCATTTTTCTTTTTTTTTTACAGATATATTGGGCCAACATAGCACCATACACTGGATAAAGTGCAATACATTTCACACAGTTTGCCATACGTTGCCTACAAAGTACCATACTGTACTAAATGAGTGCTAAATATTGCCCACATGTCTGCTCCCTGAACCTTACACATTACCTCCTGACTTCTGACCTAGGACCTCTTCCTGACCATGTCTCTGTCTGCTCCCTGAACCTTACACATTACCTCCTGACTTCTGACCTAGGACCTCTTCCTGACCACGTCTGTCTGCTCCCTGAACCTTACACATTACCTCCTGAATTCTGACCTAGGACCTCTTCCTGACCACGTCTCTGTCTGCTCCCTGAACCTCATACATTATCTCCTGGCTTCTAACCTCGGACCTCTTTCTGACCACATCTCTGTCTGCTCCCTGAACCTTATACCTCACCACCCGGCTTCTGACCTCAGACCTCTTCTTGACCACGTCTCTGTCTGGTCCCTGAACCTTATACGTTACCTCTTGGCTTATGACCTCAGACCTCTTCCTGACCACGTCTTAGTCTGCTCCCTGAACCTTATACGTTACCTCACGGCTTCTGACCTCAGACCTCTTCCTGACCACGTCTCTGTCTGCTCTCTGAACCTTGTACATTACCTCCTGGCTTCTGACCTCGGACCGCTTCTTGACCACGTCTCTGTCTGTTCCCTGAACCTTATACGTTACTACCCGGCTTCTGACCTCGGACCGCTTCTTGACCATGTCTGTCTGTTCCCTGAACCTTATACATTACCACCCGGCTTCTGACCTCAGACCTCTTCCTGACCATGTCTCTGTCTGCTTTTTTAACCACATAGGTTACCTCCCAGCTTATGATCCCAGCTTGTCTGGCTACCGTTCTATTCATACTGCTCATAGTGTCTAGCATCACACCAGAGTAATATACTCCCACTCTTCCATTATATTGCAGCTTACTTTCTAGATGATTTAGATAGCCGCCTGCTGGTGCATTAAAATGATGCTAGTAATGTCTCACTGACCGTCCTATGGAAACAACTGG
Source organism: Anomaloglossus baeobatrachus (assembly GCF_048569485.1). Classification (NCBI taxonomy): domain Eukaryota; kingdom Metazoa; phylum Chordata; class Amphibia; order Anura; family Aromobatidae; genus Anomaloglossus; species Anomaloglossus baeobatrachus. The sequence continues at coordinate 170,227,772 of NC_134363.1, read as the reverse complement.
AAAAGTCCTGCTGGGTCCAGGAGAATCGGACTTGTGGAGTCCAGAGATGGTGAATCCGAGGCTGGAAGATTCCTGGATACAGGAGATTATTGGTCTCATTTACATATTAGGTATGCGGAGAAGTAGAATTTACATGATATCACCGACTAATTGTGCAAACTGCTCATACTATATGTACTGTTACCTTACTGAGGTCATGCAGGAAGAATGCTGCCTAGTGTGACACATACATAGTGTGCCCTCCACCGCACACGCGAAAGTCATCAGCGGATATAATAACGAGTAATCTGTGCTAATTAATTGTGCTGATGAACAGTCAATATGGAGAAACGTGTGACACACATTCTATGCATTACAGTCTGGTTTCTCCTCCAGCCTCATTGCCCCTGGTGTATAACCCACTCACCTCAGTGTATAACCCCGCCACTCACCTCAGTGTAAAACCCCTGCCACTCACCTCAGTGTATAACCCCTGCCACTCACCTCAGTGTATATAACCCCTGCCACTCTCCTCAGTGTATATAACCCCTGCCACTCACCTCAGTGTATAACCCCTGCCACTCACCTCAGTGTATAACCCCTGCCACTCACCTCAGTGTATAACCCCTGCCACTCACCTCAGTGTATATAACCCCTGCCACTCTCCTCAGTGTATAACCCCTGCCACTCACCTCAGTGTATATAACCCCTGCCACTCACCTCAGTGTATATAACCCCTGCCAATCACCTCAGTGTATAACCCCTGCCACTCACCTCAGTGTATAACCCCTGCCACTCACCTCAGTGTATATAACCCCTGCCACTCACCTCAGTGTATATAACCCCTGCCACTCACCTCAATGTATATAACCCCTGCCACTCACCTCAGTGTATAACCCTGCCACTCACCTCAGTGTATAACCCTGCCACTCACCTCAGTGTATAACCCCTGCCACTCACCTCAGTGTATATAACCCCTGCCACTCACCTCAGTGTATAACCCCGCCACTCACCTCAGTGTATATAACCCCTGCCACTCACCTCAGTGTATAACCCCTGCCACTCACCTCAGTGTATAACCCCGCCACTCACCTCAGTGTATAACCCCTGCCACTCACCTCAGTGTATATAACCCCTGCCACTCACCTCAGTGTATAACCCCTGCCACTCACCTCAGTGTATATAACCCCTGCCACTCACCTCAGTGTATAACCCCTGCCACTCACCTCAGTGTATAACCCCTGCCACTCACCTCAGTGTATAACCTACGGCCACTCACCTCAGTGTATAACCCCGGCCACTCACCTCAGTGTATAACCCCTGCCACTCACCTCAGTGTATAACCCCTGCCACTCACCTCAGTGTATAACCTACGGCCACTCACCTCAGTGTATAACCCCGGCCACTCACCTCAGTGTATAACCTACGGCCACTCACCTCAGTGTATAACCTACGGCCACTCACCTCAGTGTATAACCCCGCCACTCACCTCAGTGTATAACCCCTGCCACTCACCTCAGTGTATATAACCCCTGCCACTCACCTCAGTGTATATAACCCCTGCCACTCACCTCAGTGTATAACCCCTGCCACTCACCTCAGTGTATAACCCCTGCCACTCACCTCAGTGTATAACCCCTGCCACTCACCTCAGTGTATAACCTACGGCCACTCACCTCAGTGTATAACCCCTGCCACTCACCTCAGTGTATAACCCCTGCCACTCACCTCAGTGTATAACCCCGGCCACTCACCTCAGTGTATAACCCCTGCCACTCACCTCAGTGTATAACCTACGGCCACTCACCTCAGTGTATAACCTACGGCCACTCACCTCAGTGTATAACCCCGGCCACTCACCTCAGTGTATAACCTACGGCCACTCACCTCAGTGTATAACCTACGGCCACTCACCTCAGTGTACAACCCCTGCCACTCACCTCAGTGTATAACCCCGGCCACTCACCTCAGTGTATAACCTACGGCCACTTACCTCAGTGTATAACCTACGGCCACTCACCTCAGTGTATAACCCCTGCCACTCACTTCAGTGTATAACCCCTGCCACTCACCTCAGTGTATAACCCCTGCCACTCACCTCAGTGTATAACCCCTGCCACTCACCTCAGTGTATAACCCCTGCCACTCACCTCAGTGTATAACCCCGGCCACTCACCTCAGTGTATAACCCTGCCACTCACCTCAGTGTATAACCCCTGCCACTCACCTCATTGTATAACCCTGCCACTCACCTCAGTGTATAACCCTGCCACTCACCTCAGTGTATAACCCCTGCCACTCACCTCAGTGTATAACCCCTGCCACTCACCTCAGTGTATAACCCCTGCCACTCACCTCAGTGTATAACCCCTGCCACTCACCTCAGTGTATAACCCCTGCCACTCACCTCAGTGTATAACCCCTGCCACTCACCTCAGTGTATAACCCCGGCCACTCACCTCAGTGTATAACCCCTGCCACTCACCTCAGTGTATAACCCTGCCACTCACCTCAGTGTATAACCCTGCCACTCACCTCAGTGTATAACCCCGGCTACTCACCTCAATGTATAACCTACGGCGACTCACCTCAGTGTATAACCCCTGCCACTCACCTCAGTGTATAACCTACGGCGACTCACCTCAGTGTATAACCCCTGCCACTCACCTCAGTGTATAACCTACGGCGACTCACCTCAGTGTATAACCCCTGCCACTCACCTCAGTGTATAACCTACGGCCACTCACCTCAGTGTATAACCCCTGCCACTCACCTCAGTGTATAACCCCGCCACTCACCTCAGTGTATAACCCCTGCCACTAACCTCAGTGTATAACCCCTGCCACTCACCTCAGTGTATAACCCCTGCCACTCACCTCAGTGTATAACCCCGCCACTCACCTCAGTGTATAACCCCTGCCACTCACCTCAGTGTATAACCCCTGCCACTCACCTCAGTGTATAACCTACGGCCACTCACCTCAGTGTATAACCCCTGCCACTCACCTCAGTGTATAACCCCTGCCACTCACCTCAGTGTATAACCTACAGCCACTCACCACAGTGTATAACCCCTGCCACTCACCTCAGTGCATAACCCCTGCCACTCACCTCAGTGTATAACCTACTGCCACTCACCTCAGTGTATAACCCCTGCCACTCACCTCAGTGTATAACCTACTGCCACTCACCGCAGTGTATAACCTACGGCCACTCACCTCAGTGTATAACCCCTGCCACTCACCTCAGTGTATAACCTACGGCCACTCACCTCAGTGTATAACCCCTGCCACTCACCTCAGTGTATAACCCCTGCCACTCACCTCAGTGTATAACCTACGGCCACTCACCTCAGTGTATAACCCCGGCCACTCACCTCAATGTATAACCTACGGCCTCTCACCTCAGTGTATAACCTACGGCCACTCACCTCAGTGTATAACCCCTGCCACTCACCTCAGTGTATAACCTACGGCCACTCACCTCAGTGTATAACCCCGGCCACTCACCTCAATGTATAACCTACGGCCTCTCACCTCAGTGTATAACCCCGGCCACTCACCTCAGTGTATAACCTACGGCCACTCACCTCAGTGTATAACTCCTGCCACTCACCTCAGTGTATAACCCCTGCCAATCACCTCAGTGTATAACCTACAGCCACTCACCTCAGTGTATAACCCCCTGCCACTCACCTCAGTGTATAACCCCTGCCACTCACCTCAGTGTATAACCCCTGCCACTCACCTCAGTGTATAACCCCTGCCACTCACCTCAGTGTATAACCTACGGCCACTCACCTCAGTGTATAACCCCTGCCACTTACCTCAGTATATAACCCCTGCCACTCACCTCAGTGTATAACCTACGGCCACTCACCTCAGTGTATAACCCCGGCCACTCACCTCAATGTATAACCTACGGCCTCTCACCTCAGTGTATAACCTACGGCCACTCACCTCAGTGTATAACCTACGGCCACTCACCTCAGTGTATAACCTACGGCCACTCACCTAAGTGTATAACCCCGGCCACTCACCTCAGTGTATAACCTACGGCCTCTCACCTCAGTGTATAACCCCGGCCACTCACCTCAGTGTATAACCCCTGCCACTCACCTCAGTGTATAACCCCTGCCACTCACCTCAGTGTATAACCCCTGTCACTCACCTCAGTGTATAACCCCTGCCACTCACCTCAGTGTGTAACCCCGGCCACTCACCTCAATGTATAACCTACGGCCACTCACCTCAGTGTATAACCCCTGCCACTCACCTCAGTGTATAACCTACGGCCACTCACCTCAGTGTATAACCCCGGCCACTCACCTCAATGTATAACCTACGGCCTCTCACCTCAGTGAATAACCCCTGCCACTCACCTCAGTGTATAACCCCTGCCACTCACCTCAGTGTATAACCCCTGCCACTCACCTCAGTGTATAACCCCTGCCACTCACCTCAGTGTATAACCCCTGCCACTCACCTCAGTGTATAACCCCTGCCACTCACCTCAGTGTATAACCCCTGCCACTTACCTCAGTATATAACCCCTGCCACTCACCTCAGTGTATAACCTACGGCCACTCACCTCAGTGTATAACCCCGGCCACTCACCTCAATGTATAACCTACGGCCTCTCACCTCAGTGTATAACCTACGGCCACTCACCTCAGTGTATAACCTACGGCCACTCACCTCAGTGTATAACCTACGGCCACTCACCTAAGTGTATAACCCCGGCCACTCACCTCAGTGTATAACCTACGGCCTCTCACCTCAGTGTATAACCCCGGCCACTCACCTCAGTGTATAACCCCTGCCACTCACCTCAGTGTAAAACCCCTGCCACTCACCTCAGTGTATAACCCCTGCCACTCACCTCAGTGTATAACCCCTGCCACTCACCTCAGTGTATAACCCCGGCCACTCACCTCAATGTATAACCTACGGCCACTCACCTCAGTGTATAACCCCTGCCACTCACCTCAGTGTATAACCTACGGCCACTCACCTCAGTGTATAACCCCGGCCACTCACCTCAATGTATAACCTACGGCCTCTCACCTCAGTGTATAACCCCTGCCACTCACCTCAGTGTATAACCCCTGCCACTCACCTCAGTGTATAACCCCTGCCACTCACCTCAGTGTATAACCCCTGCCACTCACCTCAGTGTATAACCCCTGCCACTCACCTCAGTGTATAACCCCTGCCACTCACCTCAGTGTATAACCTACGGCCACTCACCTCAGTGTATAACCCCGGCCACTCACCTCAATGTATAACCTACGGCCACTCACCTCAGTGTATAACCCCTGCCACTCACCTCAGTGTATAACCCCTGCCACTCACCTCAGTGTATAACCTACGGCCACTCACCTCGGTGTATAACCCCGGACACTCACCTCAATGTATAACCTACGGCCTCTCACCTCAGTGTATAACCCCTGCCACTCACCTCAGTGTATAACCCCTGCCACTCACCTCAGTGTATAACCCCTGCCACTCACCTCAGTGTATAACCTACGGCCACTCACCTCAGTGTATAGCCCCTGCCACTCACCTCAGTGTATAACCCCTGCCACTCACCTCAGTGTATAACCTACGGCCACTCACCTCAGTGTATAACCCCTGCCACTCACCTCAGTGTATAACCCCTGCCACTCACCTCAGTGTATAACCCCTGCCACTCACCTCAGTGTATAACCTACGGCCACTCACCTCAGTGTATAACCCCTGCCCCTCACCTCAGTGTATAACCCCTGCCACTCACCTCAGTGTATAACCTACGGCCACTCACCTCAGTGTATAACCTACTGCCACTCACCGCAGTGTATAACCTACGGCCACTCACCTCAGTGTATAACCCCTGCCACTCACCTCAGTGTATAACCTACGGCCACTCACCTCAGTGTATAACCCCTGCCACTCACCTCAGTGTATAACCCCTGCCACTCACCTCAGTGTATAACCTACGGCCACTCACCTCAGTGTATAACCCCGGCCACTCACCTCAATGTATAACCTACGGCCTCTCACCTCAGTGTATAACCTACGTCCACTCACCTCAGTGTATAACCCCTGCCACTCACCTCAGTGTATAACCTACGGCCACTCACCTCAGTGTATAACCCCGGCCACTCACCTCAATGTATAACCTACGGCCTCTCACCTCAGTGTATAACCCCGGCCACTCACCTCAGTGTATAACCCCTGCCACTCACCTCAGTGTATAACCCCTGCCACTCACCTCAGTGTATAACCCCTGCCACTCACCTCAGTGTATAACCCCTGCCACTCACCTCAGTGTATAACCTACAGCCACTCACCTCAGTGTATAACCCCTGCCACTCACCTCAGTGTATAACCTACGGCCACTCACCTCAGTGTATAACCCCTGCCACTCACCTCAGTGTATAACCCCTGCCACTCACCTCAGTGTATAACCTACAGCCACTCACCTCAGTGTATAACCCCCTGCCACTCACCTCAGTGTATAACCCCTGCCACTCACCTCAGTGTATAACCCCTGCCACTCACCTCAGTGTATAACCCCTGCCACTCACCTCAGTGTATAACCTACGGCCACTCACCTCAGTGTATAACCCCTGCCACTTACCTCAGTATATAACCCCTGCCACTCACCTCAGTGTATAACCTACGGCCACTCACCTCAGTGTATAACCCCGGCCACTCACCTCAATGTATAACCTACGGCCTCTCACCTCAGTGTATAACCCCGGCCACTCACCTCAGTGTATAACCCCTGCCACTCACCTCAGTGTATAACCCCTGCCACTCACCTCAGTGTATAACCCCTGCCACTCACCTCAATGTATAACCTACGGCCACTCACCTCAATGTATAACCTACGGCCACTCACCTCAGTGTATAACCCCTGCCACTCACCTCAGTGTATAACCTACGGCCACTCACCTCAGTGTATAACCCCGGCCACTCACCTCAATGTATAACCTACGGCCTCTCACCTCAGTGTATAACCCCTGCCACTCACCTCAGTGTATAACCCCTGCCACTCACCTCAGTGTATAACCCCTGCCACTCACCTCAGTGTATAACCCCTGCCACTCACCTCAGTGTATAACCCCTGCCACTCACCTCAGTGTATAACCCCTGCCACTCACCTCAGTGTATAACCTACGGCCACTCACCTCAGTGTATAACCCCGGCCACTCACCTCAATGTATAACCTACGGCCACTCACCTCAGTGTATAACCCCTGCCACTCACCTCAGTGTACAACCCCTGCCACTCACCTCAGTGTATAACCTACGGCCACTCACCTCAGTGTATAACCCCGGCCACTCACCTCAATGTATAACCTACGGCCTCTCACCTCAGTGTATAACCCCTGCCACTCACCTCAGTGTATAACCCCTGCCACTCATCTCAGTGTATAACCCCTGCCACTCACCTCAGTGTATAACCTACGGCCACTCACCTCAGTGTATAGCCCCTGCCACTCACCTCAGTGTATAACCCCTGCCACTCACCTCAGTGTATAACCTACGGCCACTCACCTCAGTGTATAACCCCTGCCACTCACCTCAGTGTATAACCCCTGCCACTCACCTCAGTGTATAACCTACGGCCACTCACCTCAGTGTATAACCCCGGCCACTCACCTCAATGTATAACCTACGGCCACTAACCTCAGTGTATAACCCCTGCCACTCACCTCAGTGTATAACCCCTGCCACTCACCTCAGTGTATAACCCCTGCCACTCACCTCAGTGTATAACCCCTGCCACTCACCTCAGTGTATAACCTACGGCCACTCACCTCAGTGTATAACCCCGGCCACTCACCTCAATGTATAACCTACGGCCTCTCACCTCAGTGTATAACCCCTGCCACTCACCTCAGTGTATAACCCCTGCCACTCATCTCAGTGTATAACCCCTGCCACTCACCTCAGTGTATAACCTACGGCCACTCACCTCAGTGTATAGCCCCTGCCACTCACCTCAGTGTATAACCCCTGCCACTCACCTCAGTGTATAACCTACGGCCACTCACCTCAGTGTATAACCCCTGCCACTCACCTCAGTGTATAACCCCTGCCACTCACCTCAGTGTATAACCTACGGCCACTCACCTCAGTGTATAACCCCGGCCACTCACCTCAATGTATAACCTACGGCCACTAACCTCAGTGTATAACCCCTGCCACTCACCTCAGTGTATAACCCCTGCCTCTCACCTCAGTGTATAACCCCTGCCACTCACCTCAGTGTATAACCCCTGCCACTCACCTCAGTGTATAACCTACGGCCACTCACCTCAGTGTATCACCTACGGCCACTCACCTCAGTGTATAACCCCGGCCACTCACCTCAATGTATAACCTACGGCCACTCACCTCAGTGTATAACCCCTGCCACTCACCTCAATGTATAACCTACGGCCTCTCACCTCAGTGTATAACCCCGGCCACTCACCTCAGTGTATAACCCCTGCCACTCACCTCAGTGTATAACCCCTGCCACTCACCTCAGTGTATAACCCCTGCCACTCACCTCAGTGTATAACCCCTGCCACTCACCTCAGTGTATAACCCCGGCCACTCACCTCAATGTATAACCTACGGCCACTCACCTCAGTGTATAACCCCTGCCACTCACCTCAGTGTATAACCCCTGCCACTCACCTCAGTGTATAACCCCTGCCACTCACCTCAGTGTATAACCCCTGCCACTCACCTCAATGTATAACCTACGGCCTCTCACCTCAGTGTATAACCCCTGCCACTCACCTCAGTGTATAACCCCTGCCACTCACCTCAGTGTATAATCCCTGCCACTCACCTCAGTGTATAACCCCTGCCACTCACCTCAGTGTATAACCCCTGCCACTCACCTCAGTGTATAACCCCTGCCACTCACCTCAGTGTATAACCCCTGCCACTCACCTCAGTGTATAACCTACGGCCACTCACCTCAGTGTATAACCCCGGCCACTCACCTCAATGTATAACCTACGGCCACTCACCTCAGTGTATAACCCCTGCCACTCACCTCAGTGTATAACCCCTGCCACTCACCTCAGTGTATAACCTACGGCCACTCACCTCAATGTATAACCTACGGCCTCTCACCTCAGTGTATAACCCCTGCCACTCACCTCAGTGTATAACCCCTGCCACTCACCTCAGTGTATAACCTACGGCCACTCACCTCAGTGTATAGCCCCTGCCACTCACCTCAGTGTATAACCCCTGCCACTCACCTCAGTGTATAACCTACGGCCACTCACCTCAGTGTATAACCCCGCCACTCACCTCAGTGTATAACCCCTGCCACTCACCTCAGTGTATAACCTACGGCCACTCACCTCAGTGTATAACCCCGGCCACTCACCTCAATGTATAACCTACGGCCACTAACCTCAGTGTATAACCCTGCCACTCACCTCAGTGTATAACCCCTGCCACTCACCTCAGTGTATAACCCCTGCCACTCACCTCAGTGTATAACCCCTGCCACTCACCTCAGTGTATAACCCCTGCCTCTCACCTTAATGTATAACCTACGGCCACTAACCTCAGTGTATAACTCCTGCCACTCACCTCAGTGTATAACCCCTGCCACTCACCTCAGTGTATAACCCCTGCCTCTCACCTCAGTGTATAACCCCTGCCACTCACCTCAGTGTATAACCCCTGCCACTCACCTCAGTGTATAACCTACGGCCACTCACCTCAGTGTATAACCCCGGCCACTCACCTCAATGTATAACCTACGGCCACTCACCTCAGTGTATAACCCCTGCCACTCACCTCAGTGTATAACCCCTGCCACTCACCTCAGTGTATAACCCCTGCCACTCACCTCAGTGTATAACCCCTGCCACTCACCTCAGTGTATAACCCCTGCCACTCACCTCAGTGTATAACCCCTGCCACTCACCTCAGTGTATAACCCCCGCCACTCACCTCAGTGTATAACCTACGGCCACTCACCTCAGTGTATAACCTACAGCCACTCACCTCAGTGTATAACCTACGGCCACTCACCTCAGTGTATAACCCCTGCCACTCACCTCAGTGTATAACCCCTGCCACTCACCTCAGTGTATAACCCCTGCCACTCACCTCAGTGTATAACCCCTGCCACTCACCTCAGTGTATAACTCCTGCCACTCACCTCAGTGTATAACCCCTGCCACTCACCTCAGTGTATAACCTACGGCCACTCACCTCAGTGTATAACCTACGGCCACTCACCTCAGTGTATAACCTACGCCACTCACCTCAATGTATAACCCCTGCCACTCACCTCAGTGTATAACCTACGGCCACTCACCTCAGTGTATAACCTACGGCCACTCATCTCAGTGTATAACCTACGGCCACTCACCTCAGTGTATAACCTATGGCCCCTCACCTCAGTGTATAACCCCTGCCACTCACCTCAGTGTATAACCTATGGCCCCTCACCTCAGTGTATAACCCCTGCCACTCACCTCAGTGTATAACCTACGGCCACTCACCTCAGTGTATAACCCCTGCCACTCACCTCAGTGTATAACCCCTGCCACTCACCTCAGTGTATAACCCCTGCCACTCACCTCAGTGTATAACCCCTGCCACTCACCTCAATGTATAACCCCTGCCACTCACCTCAATGTATAGCCCCCGGTCCCAAGCCCACCGGTATATAACCTCTGCCACCCCATGCCATCTCCCTTTACTAACATGTGACATTGCGGCCGGTGGTGCAGAGCTCACTGATACCAGCGCATCCTATAATAAGAGACACCGGGGGTAACAAGTCCATTCATGACATTTCTTCGTCCTGAATCTTCCCCATCACCTGTGAGTGATATTACTGAGAAGTGGAAGGAACCGCAGCAACTCAGCCACAAAGTGGAGACCCCGCAATGTTACAGAGCGGGGGGCCGAGTGCTGAGGAGCAGAGGACAGAAAAGTCACCACTCTGCTGACCCCATAACTGCAGAGTCCAGACCTCCTCTCGTAAGATCAGCACAAACACTGCACCCGCCGGGAGCTTCGTGGCTGAGGAACTGCAGCCGCACATCACCAAGCACAATGCCGAGCCGCACATCACCAAGCACAATGCCGAGCCGCACATCACCAAGCACAATGCCGAGCCGCACATCACCAAGCACAATGCCGAGCCATACATCACCAAGCACAGGGCCGAGCCGTACATCACCAAGGACAATGCCGAGCCGTACATCACCAAGCACAATGCTGAGCCATACATCACTAAGCACAATGCCGAGCCGTACATCACCAAGGACAATGCCGAGCCGTACATCACCAAGCACAATGCCGAGCCGTACATCACCAAGCACAATGCCGAGCCGTACATCACCAAGCACAATGCTGAGCCACACATCACCAAGCACAATGCTGAGCCATACATCACCAAGCACAATGCTGAGCCATACATCACCAAGCACAATGCTGAGCCGTACATCACCAAGCACAATGCCGAACCATACATCACCAAGCACAATGCTGAGCCGTACATCACCAAGTACAATGCTGAGCCGTACATCACCAAGGACAATGCCGAGCCGTACATCACCAAGCACAATGCTGAGCCATACATCACTAAGCACAATGCCGAGCCGTACATCACCAAGGACAATGCCGAGCCGTACATCACCAAGCACAATGCCGAGCCGTACATCACCAAGCACAATGCCGAGCCGTACATCACCAAGCACAATGCCGAGCCGTACATCACCAAGCACAATGCTGAGCCACACATCACCAAGCACAATGCTGAGCCATACATCACCAAGCACAATGCTGAGCCATACATCACCAAGCACAATTCTGAGCCGTACATCACCAAGCACAATGCCGAACCATACATCACCAAGCACAATGCTGAGCCGTACATCACCAAGCACAATGCTGAGCCATACATCACCAAGAACAATGCCGAGCCGTACATCACCAAGCGCAATGCCGAGCCATACATCACCAAGCACAATGCTGAGCCATACATCACCAAGCACAATGCTGAGCCATACATCACCAAGCACAATGCCGAGCCGTACATCACCAAGAACAATGCCGAGCCGTACATCACCAAGCGCAATGCCGAGCCGTACAACACCAAGCACAATGCTGAGCCGTACATCACCAAGCACAATGCTGAGCCATACATCACCAAGCACAATGCCGAGCCGTACATCACCAAGCACAATGCTGAGCTGTACATCACCAAGAACAATGCCGAGCCATACATCACCAAGCACAATGCCGAGCCATACATCACCAAGAACAATGCCGAGCCGTACATCACCAAGCGCAATGCCGAGCCGTACATCACCAAGCACAATGCCGAGCCGTACATCACCAAGCACAATGCCGAGCCGTACATCACCAAGCACAATGCTGAGCCATACATCACCAAGCACAATGCCGAGCCGTACATCACCATGCACAATGCCGAGCCGTACATCACCAAGCACAATGCTGAGCCACACATCACCAAGCCCAATGCCGAGCCGTAAATCACCAAGCACAATGCTGAGCCATACATCACCAAGCACAATGCTGAGCCATACATCACCAAGCACAATGCTGAGCCATACATCACCAAGCACAATGCCGAGCCATACATCACCAAGCACAATGCTGAGCCGTACATCACCAAGCACAATGCTGAGCCATACATCACCAAGCACAATGCTGAGCCATACATCACCAAGCACAATGCCGAGCCATACATCACCAAGCACAATGCTGAGCCATACATCACCAAGCACAATGCTGAGCCGTACATCACCAAGCACAATGCCGAGCCGTACATCACCAAGCACAATGCTGAGCCGTACATCACCAAGCACAATGCTGAGCAGTACATCACCAAGCACAATGCTGAGCCATACATCACCAAGCACAATGCTGAGCCGCACATCACCAAGCACAATGCTGAGCCGTACATCACCAAGCACAATGCCGAGCCGTACATCACCAAGCACAATGCCGAGCCGTACATCACCAAGCACAATGCCGAGCCGTACATCACCAAGCACAATGCTGAGCCATACATCACCAAGCACAATGCTGAGCCGTACATCACCATGCACAATTCCGAGCCATACATCACCAAGCACAATGCTGATCCATACATCACCAAGCACAATGCTGAGCCGTACATCACCATGCACAATGCCGAGCCATACATCACCAAGCACAATGCTGAGCCATACATCACCAAGCACAATGCCGAGCCGTACATCACCAAGCACAATGCTGAGCCATACATCACCAAGCACAATGCCGATCTGTACATCACCAAGCAAAATGCTGAGCCATACGTCACCAAGCACAATGCTGAGCCGTACATCACTAAGCACAATGCTGAGCCATACATCACCAAGCACAATGCTGAGCCATACATCACCAAGCACAATGCCGAGCTGTTCATCACCAAGCACAATGCTCGGCCATACATCACCAATCACAATGCCGAGCCGTACATCACCAAGCACAATGCCGAGCCATACATCACCAATCACAATGCTGAGCCGTACATCACCAAGCACAATGCTGAGCCATACATCCCCAAGCACAATGCCGAGCCCTACATTACCAAGCACAATGCTGAGCCGTACATCACCAAGCACAATGCCGAGCCGTACATCACCAAGTATAATGCTGAGCCATACATCATCAAGCACAATGCCGAGCCCTACATTACCAAGCACAATGCTGAGCCGTACATCACCGAGCACAATGCCGAGCCATACATCACCAAGCACAATGCTGAGCCATACATCACCAAGCACAATGCTGAGCCATACATCACCAAGCACAATGCTGAGCCGTACATCACCAAGCACAATGCTGAGCCATACATCACCAAGCACAATGCCGAGCCATACATCACCAAGCACAATGCTGAGCCGTACATTACCAAGCACAATGCCGAGCCGTACATCACCAAGTATAATGCTGAGCCATACATCACCGAGCACAATGCCGAGCCATACATCACCAAGCACAATGCTGAGCCATACATCACCAAGCACAATGCCGAGTGTCGAATGGAGCAGTGTAAAGCCGCCACCACCTTTTCTGTTCCCCGATGAATGAGTCCAGCATATAAGCTCCATACAGACATGGAGGGGTCTGACCTTGTAGGAGGTGGTCAGCTTATCCTCACGCCTATGGCATTTACATAATGTCTGGTGGATGTTATACTGAATGCACTGTTATATAGTTGTGTTATAAAGTGAGTGTCTATGTGCTGCTGCTGGAAAATATAGGCTGGCAATGTAGCGGAATCGGAGCAGTGCAACCCTGGCGACCGAGGGTTTAATGTGTTTTATTATATACTGTATTGTAATCAAGTATAGTTGTGTCGGGTGTTCCCTGGGTACTGAGAGCAAAGGTGCGGGAAGTGACAGATGGCCAGGGGGATTGGCTGTAGAGACAGGCCGGAGAAGAGTCAGTCGTGCAGTGGGGTTCCTGATATGTAGATGGTGCTTTTTAACTTGGGCCTGTCTGGGAGCCTGGAGGTATCCTCCAAGAGACTACGGCTCACCTCGGCACGGGTTTAGAAGAATCCAGGGACTAGATGAACGTGCCCGGGAGAGGGAGTTACTCGGGATGGGCCTAGGGAAGTCAAGAGGCACTGATTGGACACAGGTGTCATGGTTCTGATCCGTGGTGCTCTGCTCTCCAGCAGAGCTGGTGTTCTGTTTTGTATTTTGCGCCAGTGGACGGGTGAGCTCCCGTCCTTTCTTCCTGCGCTGGTGTTGGGAGGCGCTTCATTCCGGGTGATTGCTCTGCTTCATTAAGAAGCAACCTCACCCGGGACACCACCAGTCCAAGTTCCTGCCTGCAGTAAGTGCTCTGGCTCCCATTTGTGCTTTGATCTTGTTCTCCTACCCTGCACCTGTTGTTACCCGTCTCCTTCCATGTACCTGACCCTGAAATTGTTCCCCGGCTCCTGACTTCCAGCTTGTACCCTGACCTCGGCTCCACTTTTACCCAGTTTACCTTACGTGACTTCTTGGCTTCTGACCTCCAGCATGTACCCTACCTCTGCTCCTCTTTTCCCCAGTTTACCTTACGTGACTTCTTGGCTTCTGACCTCCAGCTTGTACTCTGACCTCGGCTTTGCTTCATCCCTGTGTTCCATACGTGACCTCCTGGCTCCTGACCTCCAGTTTGTTTGACTTCCCAGTCACTAGTTGCTTCTGGTGACACCTAGAGGTAGTTTGTCACAACATGTAGCCGCAGAGAAGATCAAGGGGGAAGCAAAGGCTTAGGCTTGCCAGCTGGAAGACTAGGCCCCATGCAGTGGCTAGGCAAGATGAAGTACCCCAGGAAACAGCAGCAGCAGGACCTGATGATACTGACCATGTCTGTCGTGAAGGTGAAAGGGTCAAATTAGAGCTCAAAGTTGTTTTGCCCAGTGCTCTCCGGTGTCCTATATTTAACTAAACCATCTGAGATGACGACCGGCTGCGGGGTGATGGACGCTATCCAGAAGACTACAGTAAGTGTCGCACACCCCACCCAAATTAGTCTACAAGCACCGTTTCTCTCTGGTGAAGGGTGCGGAGCCCTCACCTTACTTCAACCTCAAAATGCTCTTCTGGATGAAGGGAAAAAAGTTCCCAAAGACAATTCCAAAATCTTGTAGAAATTCTTCCTAAAAGAGCGGAATTAATTTCTATGGACCGGAATGGGAGGTCTGAAAAGCTTAAAGGGGTGGTGCAGTCTTCCTGACTCACTGAGCTGTGGGCGGTGTTGCACCGCTCGTCACAGCCTATCTGCTCCCTCCTCCCTCACAGCAGAACGCTGCAAGCAGGAGACGCACTGCGCTTTGACAAGCGGTGAAACACCGCCCACAGCTCAGTGAGTCAGGAAGACTGCAGCCGGCCGCAGGGATGTGACTTGTGTGGAACTTGACGTGACGTCACCGGAGCAGGGAACAGCGGTCTGCAATAGCGCCTCTCACAGGCACTATTGCCAACATAAGGTATTTGAGAGAAACATTGTTTCTCAATATAATATCGAACTAGACAATAAAAAATATGGGTGAACCACCCCTTTAAATGGTTAGTAAGTTGTGAAACTTGTATTTTGTGTACTCAGGCCACTTATAGCCCTCCATCATAGCCACTGTCCATGTTAGTGTGATGTCTGTCACTAGCTGGCGCTAGACACACTTGTGTGCAGTGAATGAAGAGGCAGTCAGACAAGCCAAGATCAGAAGCCAGGAGGTAATAACAGGTCACTGGGAGCAGACAGAGATGAGGCGAAGATACAAGCGGAGGGTCAGGATTCCAGGAGAGTACGTACAGAATTGAGGGATCAGGTGGGGATGTGGTCAGGAGGAGGTCCAAGGTCAGTAGCCAGGAGGTAATGACAAAAACAGGGAGACATACAGAGAAGAGTCAACAACAGTCCAGAGTCGAGAGCCAAGATCAGATCACTAAACATTATGGGAGCCGAGAGCACTACTGTAGCCAGGAAGTATGACTGGCAGCGTTTCGAGCGAGCATGCTCCCTCATGAAGCAGAGCAATCACTCGGAATGAGGAGCATCTGCGTAGGCACTTCCCAGGACCAGCGTAGAACGCAGAGCTGAGACAACCCGTCCAAAGGTGTTCAAGACATCAACAGAGCATTCAAACCTGCAAAAAGCTCTGCGCGATGGAACAGCAAGTACCAGCTCTGCGGGAGAGCAATAACAGAACGTAACAACACAAAATGCTCTGCGCGTCAGAACCATGACAGTTAACCCATGGTATGAAGCTTGTACTCCACGGCACACTGCTGTAATCCTTCAGCTGTCCGGAGTGCAAGACGTATTCACACATGAAAAAGTCTTCTAGTTGGCAAGATTATTAATAACATATAAATACTCAGAATTGTTGGGTTATTGACAATCGTCACCTCCTTAGGTGTCATCAACTCTGACCTATTTCCACACTGAGAATAATGAAGACACGTGAGGAGCCCCAGATCTGCCAAAGAAACTCGGGTGATGCATCACTCACCAAACTTGTCCTACGAGAGCTCCGGCACATCCACTCACGACACAGGTCACCTGCATTTCTCACATTCTGACACATAATCTGTACGTTTCACACACAAACACACAGAGCAACACAGTGACACACATTCACACAGGTGATCCGAGCGATCTGTCCCCTTAGTGTTAGTGGCACTCATCCCAGACCCATCACTCAGCTTCTTATTTAGGACATGGCATATGTTGACTTAATCTTGGTGCCATCTCACCCACCTTAGCTAGCCATCTCGTAGCACCAGGCAGTGGGCCTCTCTTTCCCATGTCTTACATGAAGTAGCAAGCTTGATAGTTTCACAGTTACATTGTCTGAGGCAATATGCTTAATGTTGCAAAGACTTACATGAGGGAAGAAGGTTGGTAGTTTCACAATAGGAAAGAGATAACCTGTGGATAATCAATCCCTATAACAGTGGGTTACAGTTTTTACATATATGCTGGCAAACATCTCAGCTGCACATCCTGTATTCTCCAACAGTCTTTATTTCACTTTCTTAACACCTCAGCCTACACTCACAGTGCTGGTCCAAACCTCCTTTAAGATGAATTGGCTATACATTTGTAACACTTGGCTAGCACTTTCCACTATTTATTGACATATGCAACAGTACGCTGGCAATCTCCTCAGCAGCACTTCAGTTACACTAAGGTTTTTACAACAGTAGACAAAGTGTCACAAGTGTCAATTTTCATGCTCTATTTAAGCTAACCTTTTGACTGATGTAAGACTATTTGAAACAATCAAGGTTGTTGCCTTCTTGTGAGTAAAGTTGTCCAACTACTAACCATGTAAATGTGTGTTCTTTCATGATCACTGAGTACTGAACCCCCTACTATAAAAGGACACTACATCTTGATACATTTATAGACTCACTGCTTCCTATATCTCTTTGGTAAAGGGGATTCAGTGTAAATTTGGTGTCCTCTAAATAACTCAACACCCAGCCATTAATGTCTAAACCACTGCCAACAAACGTGAGTACACCCCTAAGTTAAAATGGCCAAATTGTGCCCAATTAGCCATTTTCCCTCCCCAGTGTCATGTGACTCAGTAGTGTTACAAGGTCTCAGGTGTGAATGGGGGACAGGGGTGTTACATTTGGTGTTATCTCTCACACACTCTCTCATACTGGTCACTGGAAGCTCAACATGGCTGCTCATGGCAAAGAATTCTGAGAGGATCTGAAAAAAAAATATGTTTGCTCTATATAAAGATGGCCGAGGCTATAAGAAGATAAGAACACCCAAAACCTGAGTTGCAGCACGGTGGCCAAGACTATTCAGTGGTTTAACAAGAAAGGATCCACTCAGAACAGACAGTGCACAAGCTCAGTGTCATATCCGGAGGTCGGCTTTTCAAAATAAAGGTATGAATGCTGCCAGCATTGCTGCAGAGGTTACAGGGGTGGGGGGTCCGCCTGTCATTGCTCAGACCATACACCGCACACTGCAGTGGTTACAGGGGTGGGGGGATCCGCCTGTCAGTGCTCAAACCATACGCTACACACTGCAGAGGTTACAGAGGAGGGGGTCCACCTATCAGTGCTCAGACCATACACCGCACACTACAGAGGTTACAGAGGAGGGGGTCCACCTATCAGTGCTCAGACCATACACCGCACACTGCAGAGGTTACAGAGGAGGGGGTCCACCTATCAGTGCTCAGACCATACACCGCACACTGCAGAGGTTACAGAGGAGGGGGTCCACCTATCAGTGCTCAGACCATACACCGCACACTGCAGAGGTTACAGAGGAGGGGGTCCACCTATCAGTGCTCAGACCATACACCGCACACTGCAGTGGTTACAGGGGTGGGGGCATCCGCCTGTCAGTGCTCAAACCATATGCCGCATACTGCAGAGGTTACAGAGGAGGGGGTCCACCTATCAGTGCTCAGACTATACACTGCACGCTGCAGAGTTACAGGGGTGGGGGGATCGGCCTGTCAGCGCTCAGACCATACACCGCACACTGCAGAGGTTACAGGGGTGGGGGGTCCACATGTCAATGCTCACTGCAGAGGTTACAGGGGTGGGGGGTCCGCCTTGTCAGTGCTCAGACCATACACCGCACACTGCAGAGGTTACAGGGGTGGGGGGTCCGCATGTCAATGCTCACTGCAGAGGTTACAGGGGTGGGGGGCCTGCCTTGTCAGTGCTCAGACCATATACCGCACGCTGCAGAGATTACAGGGGTGGGAGTCCGCCTGTCAGTGCTCAAACCATACGCCACACACTGCAGAGGTTACAGAGGAGGGGGGTCCGCCTATCAGTGCTTAGACCATACGCTACACATTGCAGAGGTTACAGGGGTGGGAGGTCTGCCTGCAAGTGCTCAGACCATAAGCCGCACACTGCATAGGTTACAGGGGTGGGGGGTCCGCCTATGAGTGCTCAGACCATACGCTGCACACTGCATGTATCTCTTATTAGATTGAGTCTTGTTTCAATAAAATCAGCTGGAGATGATCACTACAGGACTAGGAACTTTATCCCTCTTGGACCAACCACGCCCCCAGCACTGATTAACACCTTTCTGTCAATATACAGTGCACACAGAGAGCTGTCAATCAGTCATGTGAGTGAGTTATACAGGGCTCATCATTCTGAGCACTACTAGATCTGCAACAGAGAAAAGACAGCATGCATGACTTTCGACTAACATCCACACTAAAGGGGGCTTTATATGCAACGACATCGCTAACGCGATGTTGTTGGGGTCACGGAATTCGTGACGCACATCCAGCCTCCTTAGCGACGTTGTTGCGTGTGAAATGCAGGAACAACCGTTAACGATCAAAATTACTCACCTAATCATTAATCGTTGACACGTCGTTCTAATCCCAAATATCGTTGCTGTTGCAGGACGCAGGTTGTTCGTCGTTCCTGAGGCAGCACACATCGCTACGTGTGACACCCCAGGAACGACGAACAACACCTTACCTACGGCTGCCGGCAATGAGGAAAGAAGGAGATGGGCGGGATGTTACGGCCGCTCATCTCCGCCCCTCCGCTTCTATTGGGCGGCCGCTTAGTGACGCCGCTGTGAGGCCGCATGAACCACCCCCTTAGAAAGGAGGCGGTTCGCCGGCCACAGCAACGTCACTAGGAAGGTAATTCCGTGTGACAGGTGTTAGCAATGTTGTGCGTCACGGGCAGCGATTTGCCCGTGACGCACAATTGACGGGGGC
Source organism: Anomaloglossus baeobatrachus (assembly GCF_048569485.1). Lineage (NCBI taxonomy): Eukaryota > Metazoa > Chordata > Amphibia > Anura > Aromobatidae > Anomaloglossus > Anomaloglossus baeobatrachus. The sequence goes on along the minus strand of NC_134363.1, from coordinate 170,207,541 downwards.
GGGTGCTTTCACCAGCGACATCACTAGCGATGTCGCAGCGTGTAAAGCCCCCTTAACTCGAACCTCCCACTCCCGGATCCAAGACTTCTCCCGAGCTGCATCAATCCTCTGGAACGCTCTACCCCAAGAAGTTAGGACGAATCACAACTTACTCAGCTTCAGACGCTCCCTAAAAACGCATCTTTTTAGGGCGGCCTATCACACTCCCTAGCCAAACTAAATTCACATAATCCCTCCACAACTTCTCAGAACATAACTCCATGTCAAACTCCATTGGACCCAAATGCATCTCAAGGCTCTGGCCAACTGGTCCAGGAAACCATTATTTATCTCCTATTTTCTTGAGATGGCTGGATTGTCATTGTAAATACGCACTTGTACCTCTCACGAGCAGGGTTGTCTCTTTTTTCCCTCTAAATATTGTATTTTCTACAACTGTTACTTGTTTGTATATGAACCTCCTGAATTGTAAAGCGCTGCGGAATATGTTGGCGCTATAGAAATAAAGATTATTATTATATCATTAGACCGGTAAGGCTGCTTTCATACATCCGGTTTTTGCTGAGCGGCAAAATACGGCGCTTTGCAGAAAAAACGCAACCGGTTTTTTTTGCCGCCGGTTGCGTTTTTTCTGCATAGACTTGCATTAGCGCCGTATTGTGCCACATGGCCTTGCGTTGCGTCCGTTTTTTGCCGGATGCGGCATATTTAGCCCATGCGGCGGCCGGATGGAACGTTGCCCGTCACGTTTTTTTGTGCGTTGAAAAAACCGCATCGCGCCGGATGCGGCGCGATTTCCAATGCAACCCTATGGAACGCCGGATGCGGCGTCCTGCGGCAAAAAACGCATCTGGCCGTCGGATTTTTGGACTGCGCATGCTCAGTATCAAGCCGCATCTGTCAAAAAACGGACGGGCTGCATAGAAAAACTTATGCAACTGATCCGTTTTTTTCGCCGCATCTGTTGCATAGGTTTTTGAGCCGGATTGAGCCGCACTGCAAAAACTGGATGTGTGAAAGCAGCCTAAGGCCAGTTTCACACATCCTTCTTTTTGCCGGTTTCGCGGATCCAGCGCGCTCCCGTACAGTGAATACAGTACAATGACAGCGCTGTAACTTCCGGGTCACATGCGCCGGTCACATGACAGCACGTGACTGGCGCTTGTTGCGCTGTCATTGTACTGTATTCACTGTACGGGAGCGCGCCGGATCCGCGAAACCGGCAAAAAGAAGGATGTGTGAAACTGGCCTTAGTGAGAGATGCTCTACACAACCAACAGGGCTTGCATGGTCTTAAAAAAAAATGTACAAAACAGGGAATTTCCCTGGAAATTTAGGACAGTTGGCAGCTTTGCAATTGACTTGGGAAAGCACATTAAAGAAATGTACACCCTAATTTTGCAACAGTGGACAATACAATGTTACTAACTGTCTGCAAATGTTTCCAATCCCTGGCACGCTCTATCGGGTGTTGAAATGCCACAGACTCACTCATTCTGATCACCAAATCCATCAATAAAATCTGCATGTTAGGCCGGAGTCACACTTGTGAGAAACTCGCGCAAGTCTCGCATCGCATCACCTGGAACGGCTGCACACTCTCCGGACAGGAGCACCTCAGCTGCATAGAAATACATGCAGCTGACCCACTCCTATCCGGAGAGTGGGTGGCCATGCCAGGTGATTAGATGCGAGACTCACGCGAGTCTCTCGCAAGTGTGACTCCTGCCTAAGGCTATGTGCGCACGTTGCGTTTTTTCCCGCGTTTCCGCAGCGTCTTTAGTGGCAGCGTTTTTGCGCTAAAACGCATGCGTTTTTGTTTGCCAGCAAAGTCTATGGGAAAAGATGAAATCCTGTCTGCACTTTGCTTTTTTTTCTGCAGCGTTTAATTTGCATATTTTGGGTCAAAAACCATGCTGAAAAAGAAGCAGCATGTCAGTTGTTTTTGCCATTTCTGCAGCGTTTCCTTAACATTGGAGTCAATGAGAAATGGCAAAATGCAACCAAAAGCACAATTCCTGCGTTTTTCATGCTTTTTACCTGCTTTTCCACTGCGTTTTTGGCTCCAAAAACGCATGCTTTTCTGGCCAAAAATTAAAGGGTTCTAATGTTCCTTTACACACACACACACACAATACCCGAAAATTTAAATGTTATAAAATAATAATTTTCACCAATTCTTCGGTTAAAATGTGAATAACCGCTATAATTTCATTATAATTGTTGATTTTACATATAGTTATATTAAAAGTGAATATAATTTTTTTTTTCTCTTTTTTCATTCTTTTTAACTATTCCAACTTTATTTCTCAGTGTCTTGATCAACAAAACGCATCTGCAGAAACGCAGGTGAAAAAGCAGGTAAAAAGCGCTGAAAACGCACTAAAAACGCGGTAAATACGCATGCGTTTTTAGCGCTAAAAAATTGGCAAAAGCCATTTGGTCAAAAACTAAGGGAAGGAAAACATGCAGAATAAACTGCAGGTACTCCGACGCAACATGCGCACATAGCTAATACATTTTGGTGCAGATTTTTAAACCAAATTCTGCAAATCACCGTGTGAATGGAGCAGCAGGCTTTATTATCTAGGAGGTAAGATCCGAAGAGTTTGGGCCAGGACCCCTCCCATTTCGCTGGAGGTGCTTTTAATTAGAGCAATACACAGGCTCCTAGTTTCCTAGTTTGATTTGCAAAAAGTCCTAGACTTACACCGAGAGGAGGTAAGTGTCCTCCATCCTTTAGCATCATATCCTCATATTGTTTGGTCGAAATTCTGAAACTGAGTTTTTTTTGGGAATAAAATGCTGCAGACGGAGTACCTTGTCCTTTGTCGTGCACCGTTTTCGGGAGTAAACGCCTATTGGAAATAAAAATAAATATATATATATATATATATATATATATATATATATATATATATATATATATATATATATATATAATTTTGGAAGCGGACACCCGGACGTAGTAGATGGGTGTCCATCTCTCGTAAATGTGTACTACGGAAAATGGTGCCCGATAGAGCACACGGTGAGTCCATCTGCACCATTGTAATCCGTGGCTCTGTCGGTGCATGTGTCCAAAACCCATTTTGCGGTGGGGTTTGGATGGAACACCGACAGGACCACTGAATGGAGAGCAGAACGCAGTATGAAAGTGGTCTTACGTGTGTTTTTTTTTTTTTTTTTTTTTTATGCGTTTCCACAGCAGAATTGCACTAAAATTGAGCTTACGCGCTTTACCTGTGGATTCTCCACAACTACTGTTATTCGATGGGGAAACTGCCGTTACAGATTTCAAACCCGCACCGCAGATCGGGCAGGAGATTTCTATGAATCCCTTCCACTTTGTACTGTAAGATGCTGCGGTTTTGATTCACTAAAAATACGCAGCGTCAAAAACTCATGGTGTGCACACAGCCTTAAAAAAAACCTTAAGAATATTTGAACCCCCGAGAAAATATAATACTCTATGGAAAATGAATCTGTTAACCGCATCCAGTAAGAAAAAAAACTCCTCCTTTACAAATGCAAGAAAAATGGATGATAAATAGCAATCGGTGAACGCATCCGTTTTCCATAGACTCCAATGTTATCAAAACGGATCCTGCAAAAATCAATTTTTTTCAAAAAGTTTTTTTGTACGCAACTTTTTTGCCAATGGATCCATTCCGACGGACGATCATATTTCAGTTTTGATATAATTAGTTTTACTCAGATGTCGTAACTTTACTGTTTTGGTAGTCATCCATCTTTCCGGCTAGATGTCGGTAAGTTGTGACTACAAGCCATATTTTGTGAGGACACATGTAAACATAAAAGTGAGCTCATTCCGGATTTACTTCCTTATATCTTACAATGGAGAGCGCTGAAGGAACCTGACAGCCATTGATGGGGCTTGAAGCCTCTCACATGTCCAGGTGAGTCAGGGCGGAAGGAGCGGTGCCGTCAAGGTGCGCGAGGCAGGGCCAAACCAGTTTGACAACTTTCAATGCTCTTATGCTCCTTTTTTCTAAAATAGACATGCAGATAAGGAAGAGAAAGAAGGAAACCGTCATGCTGAGGTAGATAACGCCAAGTCTGGGCTTTGGAGCAAACACCAGATATAGTGTCCGATAAGTGATCTGAGAAGTGGAAGGGTTGACATCCAGGATCACCATGGTAAGTGTGGTGGCTCCACCAGCCTGGCTGTACGGCCCATGGGAGAAGACTACTTTGGTTTTGTGTTTTTGTTCTTCTAGAGGTGATTTAGGGAGTTGGAATCAGTTCTGGTGCATTGGTGAAAACGGTTACCATCATTTTTGATCGTTTGTGCCCTACAAGAGCAAGGACACTACTGGGATCACTGCTGAAGTCCGTAGCTCTGGAGGAGATCATGCTCCGAGCAGAGGATCCATACTTGTCATTGGTTTCACAGATGTTGTTTGGTACATTTTACCTCCAGTAGCTTTTGTTTCTATCCTTTTGGGCCAAAAATACCATATGTCATGCGAAAGTCAGTGATATAATAGAAAACGTTTGTGGCTTGTGAAGGTTTAGCATTTTAC
>NC_134363.1:170142994-170197994 GCF_048569485.1 Anomaloglossus baeobatrachus | reverse complement strand
AATATTAGATATATATCTATCTATCTCGAATATTTTTATTCCCTGAGGAAGAAGGCAGTTTGCCTTTGAAACACGTTGGAATTGACTCAATAAAAATATCTTAAGGAATCTTCAACGGTGTGGTTCATAGCGCGGCTGGAAAACCCGTCTTCTTTCATGCCCGTTTTTACAGTACCCAGGACACACAGATTTACTCCTCTCACACTGTGCTCCCCACAGGAACTACACTGTTTTTCCTGCCTCTGGGCCTGTGAACACCTCGGAGGGCGTGGCCAACCGCCTGGCTCTGCCCCCCTGGTGTGGACATCAAACCCAGAGGGAGGTGACCAGGGTTTTAGTAGGTTGGCTGCTGTCACCTTATTTGGGGATGGGTTTAGTGCAAGGGTCTAACTGTGACTACCTGGCTAGTCCAGGGCATCACACTATCTTTAGGCTTTAATTCATCCAGATGGGCATTTTGCACACGAGCAGCAATCACTTTGGAGACTCTTTTATAGCCATTTGCCACCCCATGTACTGGAGCATATTTCTTCCATAGATTAGACCTCCTTTGTGGGGAAAAATGATTCATTTTCAGCCATTCTTGGCTATTCCTCCCTTTCCACGATGCTACATCCACTTTACAAAGAGTTGGCCAAGGTTGATGTGAAAACGCCAAATGTTGCAAACTTATTTGCTCAACTACAAGCAAAAATATTTCGACGTTCTTGCGTCAGATTTCTCATGAAAATGGTTTATTGAATGATGTCCTCAATTATAGCCGCCTCCAAGTAGGGCGCAGTCTTGAACCCCACACATACTTAAACAAAATGGGCCAAGAAATGATCGTCAGTCGGTCAGTAGCCCAAATTAAGGACTGCACAAGCCAAAATCCATCAGGAAACATTTGATAGCCCACGTGGCCGCAGTGAAGGGGTTGTAAAAGATTTATCATAATATCCAAATGTGCAACGTGGAAACCCCACGTTCCTTAGTTTGCTGACTAAAACCAACATATGTCGGGCGTGCCCACTGTATTTACTATGCATCTGCATAAAATAAGTGAAGAGGTGACCAGAATGATAACTGACATGTGGTCGGAGCCACAAGGACCAATCCATTATCCATCCACTTCTACTATTCCTCCTCAATGTTCCCGAGTCCGACCATTGATGTTGATGTTTCTAACCACAATGGTTTAGACAACTGTGGGAAATGCATTGACGTTACTACTTGTTGTTTTTCAGGTTATCAACCGTTTGGCTACTGATATACATATATATTTTAGCCAAGTGAAACAAAAAGCCGCCCTAGTAAGATTTCCATGTTAATAGAAGGTGAACTAACCAGTCGTGCCAGGATGTGACCAATACTGGGATAATAACGAAAGGCTGAAAAGACAGAAGTTCATCCGGGTTCATCGTATTTTTTCTTGATCCAGATGTCGGTAATCCACCTCCTGAGACAAAAGCAAATGTTCCTGATCTTTGAGGAATATGAGAGATTTCTGGTATCTGTAGTTCACCCCTTTCATTTTACTTTCATAGCCTACCTTTTGGACCTGCTCAAGTTCTGCTACATCTTTTAGGTTCCCTGGTGCCCAAAATTGTTCACAATATTCCTTTTGTTAACTAGCGATGAGCGGGCACTACCATGCTCGGATGCTCGGTAATCGTAACTAGTGAGGAGTGAGCACTACCATGCTCGGATGCTTGGTAATCGTAACTAGTGATGAGCAGGCACTACCATGCTCGGGTGCTCACTACTTGTAACTAGTGATGAGCGGGCACTACCATGCTCGGGTGCTCACTACTTGTAACTAGTGATGAGCGGGCACTATGATGCTCGGTGTGCTGCCCCCACGTCAGAAGTCAGGCTTATCGGGTCCAGATCCGCAGTGGCTCGAAGGGTCTCCGGACCCAGAGGTCACGCAGACACTCAAGTAAAAAGGGACGTATATGTACAGGGATTGTTGTAGATACTTCGTGATGCCACCCACAGTGTGTGGCAATATGGGATACCACCGCTGTTGTTGGGAGGCACCCGGGGTCGATGGAATGGCAGCTGGTTAACCCCTCCATAGGTAGGGGTGGATGCCCCGGGGCTTAGTGTCCAGGATACGGGGTGCAATGTAGGCCAAAGGTGGTGCGCTGGGCCGGACCAGGGGATGTTGGTGTTCTCACTGCTGAAGAATTGCAAACGACACAAGTCTGTTGGTAAACCAAGGTGTCAGTGGCCGGCTGCCGCGTCCAGGTGTACTTGGGTCCCACACACGGCTGGTGTACCAATGTCCCTTCCTCTGGCACTCGTACTTTCTTAATTCTGGACAACTCCGTATGGAACGAGGAAGTCCACTCCTGGTTCTGTTGTGGTTGGGAGTCGTGCCCGCGAAAACTGACCCTTGGGATTTCAGTGGGTGTTTGCGGATACCCTAATTCCCCCCCGCGGTGGGCTGCCATTTCGCTCTATCTGGGCTAACCCTTCTGAAGCAATGTCTGGAACCTTGCTCTGGACCTGGTTAATTTAAAGAAGGGGCTTGCAACCGTCTTCTAACTAGAGTCCAGGTACCCTGCCTGTGCACGGTTTTAGGACCGCATCTCCGCGGTCGGTACCGGCTGACTCCAACCCTGCCCCGGTCCACTCTGGATTTCCCGCGACCGTACTCCCGTCGCCTTTGGATACAGTCCTCTGCTTGCCACCTAGCCAGTAGACCAGGGCCACTAACCTGGCTACCCTTCACTAGGCTGCCGACTTCAACTAAACTCCTCTCCAACTGAACTTGAACTCAAACTCCAACTGATCTGACTTGTTCCCGCCCCTGGATCCTCAAGACCCCTAGGTGAGCGCTCCCAATCCGCCTGGTCCTACCCACTGGTGTGTCCTTCTTACCCTGGGGGAGGTGGCTAGGATTTTGTGGCTGATGGAACCCGGTGTGAGATGTTATGTGGGGTGTTGTGTTCTTCTGTGACCACCTGGCGGTGCCAGGGCGTCACACTCTGTACTGGTAACTAGTGATGAGCGGGCACTACCATGCTCAGGTGCTCGTAACAGGCACTTGGATGCTTGGGTTTAATGGAAGTCAATGGGGAACTTAAGTATCTTTCCAGAAGATCTTGCTGCGTTGCCCATTGATTTCCATTATACTTGGATACTTGAGTTGTGCCGTCTGAGCCTCTGACTGTTCGTTGCAAGACCCGGAGCATGGTAGTGCCCGTTCTCAACTAATGTTTACTCGAAGAACACTGCAATAGATGGAAATGCGTCATCGTTACTCATCTCCCTTAGGAAACCCAGGACATAATAATTATTATTCTTAAATCAAAATGATGTCACCTCGTTACACTTGTGAGGATTAACAGACGTCTTAAGCAATCTGCATTCATTAGTGAGAATCTCGTTTGCTCCGCACGTTTATGACACTTCGATGTCAATGAAAATCCATTTTATTTCAGTTCCCACAATTTTTTTATTTCTGGGAATGATAGTTTTTAGAGAAACCTACGATTTATTCCAAACATATCTAAAACTGAAAAGTGCAAAAAAAAAAAAAACCAAACACCTAGATTGGCGATGAAAGTAGAATTTTAAGGCGTAACCTACTGGAAAAGTATGGTCTCGACGCCCTCATCAGCTACAAGATAAAGCTGCTTTTGGTGTACATCCAGTATATGTCCCAATTTCATGCTCTAACTTGCCGTACACTTTTTATACTCAGTGGTTCCATTTTCATCAGCGTTTTGCCAGCATTACAGGTGTCGGAACTTACTTTTCCTCACTGTCTCCGTATGCATTGCTGTTGTTGCCCGTGTCCAATGTCTGGCCTCAACTGAATGTTATGCCTGGATGCAGTTTGTCAAAAAACAGGAGTGGCGTGAAAATAGATCACCACTGAGCTGGGCAGTTACATAACATTCCTGACTGCCGCTCCATTCATTTTTTTTTTTTTTTTTAACTGCCTGCCTCTTTATTCTAATGGGGATGAAAGTGCCCCACTCTGTAGACCCCTAAGATCAATAAATTACCAATCCTGTGTAAAGACAATTTATCTTCTCTATTCAACCCTCTTTAATTAATTTTTGTGGGATCTATTGGACCCCAAGTGAGTTTGTTTCCACCATATCCACAAGTATGTGTCAGGGGGTGCTAAGCAGGCCCTAAGACTGTGGGCCCTGCACTCACCCTGACCCTGGAGGTACCCTTGATGGTTGGGAGGTCCAGGTCACCACCCTGGCCTTGTCTCCTGTCCATTCCTGTCATAATGCCTCTCCCCGGACTACTAACCCCGGGATGGGCAGGACACAAAGGAACAGTCTCCCAAGACACAGACGAGGGGACAGAACTGAGACACACTCACACCGCAAATAACCACAGAGGAGAGACAAAACGACACCGGAGGGAATAAACCAAAAGGGTAGGAGTAATTCACACCAGGGAACTCCCAAACCAAACAAACACTGATTCACTGGTCACCAAATAGAGGAATGCCTCGGACACCGGGATATCGCAACTGCAAGCAGAGACTATCTTCGGTACAGAACTCCCCAGACTTAAGTAGGGGGAGACCAGCTGGAAATGGTAACTACCTGGTTCACTCAGAAGCCAACCACTTCTCCCCGAGGCATAAACTCCTCAAGTGCCAGAAGCAGTGGTAAATAAAACCGATGCTAGACAGAACAGAGCTACATACAGAAACCAGGTTGCTTGTTGGAAGTGTGTACAGAGTCCAAACAAGTAGTCATCCGTAAACATGGATCCACACCATGCATGACCCTTTGACCCATGACCCATCTGTTTCGGTAGCTTTCTAGCTCGGGCGCACGTCCTTTCTCATTGGTACAGATTTTTGTCCCCAGAAATCTGGATAGACCATCTGGAACGTTTCCACCACTTTAGTTGAGCAAAACAGCATGTTCCGGATCCTGTCGGTAATCTGTGCTGTCAGACCAGAGCCGTGCAAACCTCTTCCTACCTGCTGGCATCCCTGGCGCCTCTTCTGACTAGTATACCCGGCACAAAGTCACTTCGCACCAAGGACATCACACCAAGCCTCCAAATCAGAAGAAGCGCTGGGGATGTCACACACAGAGGCTCGTAGACTCTGCTCCGGTAGCCAACATGGTGATGGACCATCGTCATGCAAACTTTTTGGCTTACCCCAAATAGTACTCGATAATGCAGTTATGCCCCAGGGCACTGTTGTAAGTATGGGACTATTTAGAAGCTATTGTGAAATCTGCCATTCACAAGTCACTGTTGCACAGGTGCTATACATGTGGCAAGAGAGCATGAATTTCTGGTTCCGTGCGGAATTGTCGGCCAAATGATAATGACATGCGAAACCAATCCTATCCGTCATTACTGTCAGGCGACATACCGATCACCGTCACCTGTGAGAATAAACAATTCCAGCATAACCCGGCCATGACCCAATGCGGGAACGGCTCCGGGCCGTATACTATGTATTGTGAAACACCATTATTAGTGGCATCCAGTGCTGAATACCAGAAGTCACAGGGAGCAAGTCTCGCCAGCGGCTGTCCTGACTACTCGCTAACACACCAGGTTTGGCACTTGCACAACAATTTGGGAACATGGTATACTTCTTGGATACAATATCTCTTAAAGCGCACCAATCACCAGGATTTTCCTATATAACCTAAACCCAGTGCTATACTGGCACTATCAGGCTGATTCTATACAGACCATTATTTGTTAGCTCAGATGAATAGGTCTTGAAACACAAGAAAGTAAAGTTTGTAAAATGAGCAGCTTTTTGATTGGCAGCAGCTGCCGATCAGCTGATAGCTGGGGTGGGTATTCATAGTGATTTCCCCCCCCCCCATCCATCCTCCCCCTGTTATTTATGCTAATTCTATTATACAATTGTTTTATTAAGTGACTAGAAGGACCTGTGCTGATGTTTTATACCCATGTGACCAGAAGGAGCGGGGCCTCAGCTAACATAGCTGATACCAGGAAGCAACATTATGTTGACTGAAGCCCCACCCCTTCTGGTCACATGGGTATGACATCAGCACAGGTCCTTCTAGTCACTTAGTAAATCGATTCTATAATAGAATTAGCATAAATAACAGGGGGAGGATGGACATGCAGGGGGAGGGAATCACTATGAATACTCACCCCAGCTATCAGCTGATCGGCATCTGCTGTCATTCAAAAGCTACAGATTTTGCAAACTTTATTTTCTTCTGTTTTAAAACCTATACATCTGAGCTGACAACTAACAGTATGTATAGAATCAGCCTGATAGTGCCAGTATAGCACTGGCTTTATGTTGTATAGGAAAATCCTGGTGCGCTTTAAAAAAAGTAATGGTAAACTGAAAAGTATCAAAGCAGCAATCATTACACTTGATCAATGGGATGTTTATAGATTTAATTTTCACACTTTTTTTTTTTAATTATGGTAATTAGATTGAAAACAAAAAAAGACCCTGGTCCATCAAGTTCAACCTTTCTCCACCAATTCTGCAGATTGGGTCACTAAATCTATAAGGCAGAATATTATGTACTAAGGGAAACCTCTATTTGGCCTACAGGTGGCAAATACTTATAGTTAATTTGCTACATTAAGGTTTTTGTTGCTACATTCCATTTTTCCATCAACTTTTTTTGTTTTTCTACCAGTGTTTGAGGAGTCTTTTTTTTTTTTTTTTTTTTTTTTTTTTTTTTTTTTTTTTTTTTAACCATACAATAATTAAACGTGTTTTTTGTTAAGCAGAAATACTCAAATCTGAGCATCTTCAAAGATTTTTAAGGCTTCCTATTGACTTTTAATCACACCAGGAATTATAAGTGTGTGGGGGGGAAATCTCAATAAAAAGCAGGCTTTTCCTTCCCCTTCCCCCGCAATAACGCAATAAAGTATCTTATATGTAAATGATCAAAGAAATGCAATAACCTCCATGTTCTTCACATCTGCAATTCGTTTATTCACCATATTCTCCAGACTTAGACCCTATACTTATAAATCTCAATATTTTAAGTACAGTTACAATTTTTGCATTTATTTTTTTCTTTTCCGCTATGTGCATAGGGAATAGGTTGCTTAATAAATGATGATTAATCTGGAAGACGTACCTGACTTGTGCACCGTACGTGCTTCTACTTAAGACCTCAGTGATTTCTTAGTGGTGATATCAGCAGGTGCAGCCTCATGGCAGACCGTCGTCTCGTATTCTGTTTTTCCTCCTTTTGATGTATTTTTTTTTTTTTTTTTTCTATATTACCTTAGAATAAAAGATACAGAATCTGCTGAGAAATATGACGCCACGATCCCAAGGATTGTGGGATTTGTTTCCGCGGTCTCTTAGCACCCGGCCCGGTCTCCCTGGTCCCCACCAGTGATGCTCTGGGCCCTGGAGACTCGCAGCGTTCACGTTCCATGCTTAAATTAACACCTAAGCTTCTGCGAATGTTTCTATATTTGTTTGTGGTTTTGTAATTTTGCGCAAAGTTTGGCTTTTTTTTAGTGATCTATGCTAAAATTTTGGACCAAAAAATAATGCAGCAAAATCTGATGTGGTTTTTAAATCGAAAAATGTTTTTCCTAACTTAATTTGTTTTTGTTTTTTTATTTTTGTTTGTTTTTTTGCCCAAAGCTTTACATTTTAGTGCTGCTTTTTTGAAGAGGGCCGTCTTTGGCTAGAAGGAAGAGGGGTTCTTCTTCTTCTTTTTTTTTTTTTTTTTTTTTATATTTTAGTCATATATAATATTAATATATATTAATATTATTACATTCTAGTGCTGTTTTTTTTAAGTGGTTCTTTTTTGGATATAGAGAGGGAGAGGAGTTCCTTCTTTTTTTTATAATATATATATATATATATATTAATCTTAATCTTCAAAGTAGCCACCTTTTGCTTTGATTACTGCTTTGCACACTCTTGGCATTCTCTTTATAAGCTTCAAGAGGTAGTCACCGGAAATGGTTTTCCTACAGTCTTGAAGGAGTTCCCAGAGGTGCTTAGCACTTGTTGGCCCTTTTGCCTTCACTCTGCGGTCCAGCTCACACCAAACCATCTCAATTGGGTTCAGGTCTGGTGACTGTGGAGACCAGGTCATCTGGCGTAGCACCCCATCACTCTCCTTCTTAGTCAAATAGCCCTTACACAGCCTGGAGGTGTGTTTGGGGTCATTGTCCTGTTGAAAAATAAATGATGGTCCAACTAAACGCAAACCGGATGGAATAGCACGCCGCTGCAAGATGCTGTGGTAGCCATGCTGGTTCTGTATGCCTTCAATTTTGAATAAATTCCCAACAGTGTCACCAGCAAAGCCCCCCACACCATCACACCTCCTCCTCCATGCTTCACGGTGGGAACCAGCCATGTAGAGTCCATCCGTTCACCTTTTCTACAAAGACACGGTGGTTGGATCCAAAAATCTCAAATTTGGACTCATCAGACCAAAGCACAGATTTCCACTGGTCTAATGTCCATTCCTTGTGTTCTTTAGCCCAAACAAGTCTCTTCTGCTTGTTGCCTGTCCTTAGCAGAGGTTTCCTAGCAGCTATTTTACCATGAAGGCTGCTGCACAAAAAGTATCCTCTTAAGGCTGGAGTCACACTTGTGAGAGACTAATACACACACACACACACACACACACACACACACACTACAGACCAAAGGTTTGGACACACCTTCTCATCTCTAGAACAACTATTAGGCCAGAATCACACTTGTGAGAGACTCGCGTCAGTCTCGCATCGCATCACCCGGCACGGCCTGATGCTCTCCGGACAGGAGCTTCTCAGCTGCATAGAAATACATGCTTCCATCCCGCTCCTGTCTGGAGAGTATGCGGCCATGCCGGGTGATGCGATGCGAGACTCTAGTCTCTCACAAGTGTGATTCTGGCCTAATAGTTGTTGTGCGTGTGTATTATATTATATTATATTATATTTATTATATTATATATATTTTTATTTTTTTTAAGATGATTGCTGCAGACTTCACATGGAATCTATTTCTTGGTTTTCAAAACCTCAAAAAAAAATGCTGTACATTATTTTAAAAACCACATTTGATTTGTCTGCTTTAAAAAAAAAATTAAATGTTTTGTGCACATTAGAATTAGTTTTGCTTATTTGTATCCACGTGTAAAAAAAAAATAAGCAACATGTCAATTATTGGATGATTTCTGCTACAAAAATAATATCCAAATTTGACTGCTGAATAAATTTATGTAAGAAAAAAGAAAAAGCCTCATATACAAAAAAAAGTTCTTCGAGAACACACTAAAACAAAAAGCACCCCCTATTTATTTCTGACTTGGATTTTTCATCCTGGGAAAAAAAAGCAACATTAAAATAAATCCATCTGCATATACCTGAAGAGTATGTTCACAATGAGGTTTTTTTTTTGTGTTTTTTTTTTTGTTTTTTTTGTTTTTTTTCAATGGAATTTTTGCCAAAACTGAGTTTTGATTAGAGATTTTCTGCGCCAAAAATTTCTTAGCTTGTTCTGTTACTGTAAAATTATCAGAAAAGCATTATATGGAAAAATCTTTTCATAAATCCCATTGAAAATAATACAAAAATAAGTGGTGGAACCAGGAGACGATGGCTCTCTGCTCCACCAAATTTTTCAACTGTATCTGAATCTTGAAGTGAATACAGGTGAAAATGTTCCCTGTCTTAGAGCTTTGCCAGCTCCTCGGGAAGTCCGGGTGGACTCCTTTTTTTTTTTTCCGGTAGTGACAAGTATGGCATAGACAGTGACACGTAAAACGTCAACTAAAAACTGAAGTGCTCAATTGTGGCTAAAAGTATTTAAAAGATTGTTTTAGAAAGTTAATCCCTGTGTAGATGTCGGCTTGTGGATGTCATACAAGGGGTCCAACCGATGAGCTAGAAGAGAAAGGCGCTAACTGTGGCCCCATGCATGTCCCCCTGCCCTTAACAGCTGATTGCTGGGAATGGAGGGGCCATGGTAGCGGTATGTACATTATAATCCAATGTGGGTGTCGCGTCCTCAGGTTACATCTTGTATTGGAGTGCATTTACTTTCATTTGATGCTGAAAGGATTAAGAACTTTTTCCCTTCTGGCTGAGATTACGCCTAACCTAAATCACAGCTGCAGCTTTTTGTCATTATGCCCTTCCTCTATATATACCCACTCTTGGCTTTACCGCATGCCCGGGATAGATCTTCTATACTGACCACTCTGAAGGAGCCTTTCTTTGGAGTAGCTGAGGTGTCATTTCAGTTATAGCTGTTAAGTTTCCTGCTTAATAAACTAAGGAGTGCTTTTTGTTGTCTTTCCCCATCCATTTCTTATCTTGCTTGTGGTGCTTTTTTTTTTAATATTTAACATTTTTATTAATTTTCAAATAAGAGTCAAACATAAAAATTCATGTTACATGAGAGAATAGTGCATTGATACATTAATCACAATAAACATGGGTCCATCAGCGAGCATATATCTCTTCTAGTGACAACCATCCAGGTGCTTGTGGTGTTTTATTATAGTAGTGTAGTGGGACTAGTGTCTCACTGGCCTGCACACTAGTCGGGGTAAGTTCAGGGTCAGCAAGGGCCTAGGCGGGTGATGGCACATGGGGGAAGGACCCGTCTAGAGACTTTAGGGAGTACAGGCATCAGCCACAGGTGAGTGTGAGGGGGTGAGCCCCCCTCCCTATTACTAGAGCCGTCCTTTACGTCTTCCCTGGTCTTCCCTCCGTGTTGCGCTGCACGCTGGTGTGACAGTGGGACTTCGCGTACACACAATATTTTCCACAATCTAAAGTATCGATCATGAATATAATTATTCAGCTCTACAGAATTCTTTATTTGCATATTTCCCTAAGGCCTAAGCCACACGGCGAGAAAAACAGTGCGAGTGGAGTGCGATAAAACATCACATTCCCCTCGGACCAATTCTAGCCTGTGTGTGAGCACACATGGGCGATTACTTTCTCAGCCCTAATCGGACTGAGAAAACAATCGCAGCATGCTGCGATTGTAAGCTGAGTCTCTTTCTCTCGCACCCATTCAAGTGAATGGGGCGAGAGAAAAATCGCACTGCACTCGCGGTACACCGGTGTACTGCTAGTGCAGTGCGAGAATGGCAATAGCCGGCTATGGAGGAGAGAGATAGAGAAATCCCTCCCTCCCCTCCTGAGTGCTGGCCCGCCCCCTGCAGCTGAGGTCTGCTCGCACGAACGGACCTCAGTTGCAAGCACACACGCATGACACTCGGCTCTGCTGTACTGCCAGCACGAGCCGAGTCTCATGCAAGGGGATCGCAGTAGTCCCTGTGAAGAAGAGACTTTTCTAACAAGCCCAACTTCAATGTTACAGAAGACCAGTGCATGTGACTAAGAACTTCTGCTCCTTCATTTTGATGATCAGCGGGAGTCTCTGATGATGTGATCCCTATACTTCTCCAAATTCATTAGTAAGCAAATGTGTCAAGCACTTTGCAAACCCCACTGGAAATGTCATGATCTCTCAATAGTTTTATAATGCAAGAAATTGCTAAATCTGCTTATGTTATGAAATAGATCCCTCGGACCTGATTAAGCTGGTGTACTTACTTTGAAAATCCACATCCGTACAGCTGCATAATCTTGATATATTGAGCAATTTAACTGTATTGATGGGCTCTGAGTCCAAATATATTCAGTTTTTTAACTGACAACTGCAGCTTGTACTGAGCAGTATGAAATGTATGCAGCAGCATGGAGGAGGGACACTGAGGAGCTGTCAATTGGGGCGGAGATTGAGTTTAAAACTTCAAAAAGGGTTAAACATCTATTTAGATAAGCATTTTCATGGTAAGTTCACTAGTCTCATCAGGTCTGACGTATTTAATTAGGTTTACCTTTTAAAAAAACAAAATTCTTGTACCAGTTATGCTGAATATTCCTCATCGTTTTTCCCTGGCGACTGTTCAAGAGAAATTGACGAGTTCACTCGCTATTACTTTCACCTATTTCCTTATCTACCATTTATCATATTTGTCGTCATTCAGTATTCAGCATTTTTTTGGCACACGGAGTGTAATCCATTATAGAGAATAACTGTTTCAATTGTACAATGGCATTAGACCTTGTACAACAAGGTACAGTACAAGCTTTTCTATTTTTTTTTTTTCTTCATGTTTCATCTTTCCTTGACTGGTGCTGGTGATATTATTCAGTTCATTCAGCTCTGGTTGCAAGCAGATGGCTTGTACTTCTCTGTAGTATCATTGCTGAATTTCTGAGTCATCTGTGGATAAGTAGTTCATGCACTTTCCCCCTGTGTGTCCTCCTTGTGTCTTCCCTAGTGTTTAATGGGGTTGACTAAGAGCTCATCCCATCCGTTCCCTATTTGGGTCCCAGCAGTAGGGATACCTAGGGTCAGACATCCACTTGGCACATATGTTTTGCACCTATCTAGGGTGGTGAGGGACCCCAGGGACCAGCAGGAGGGATACCTAGGGTCAGGTATCTGGCTCGGCGCATGGGTGCTGAACCTACCTAGGGTGGTGAGGGACCTCTGGGACCAGCAGGAGGGATTCCTGGGGTCAGGTATCTGGCTCGGCGCATGGGTGCTGAACCTACCTAGGGTGGTGAGGGACCCCAGGGACCAGCAGGAGGGATACCTAGGGTCAGGTATCTGGCTCGGCACATGGGTGCTGAACCTACCTAGGGTGGTGAGGGACCTCTGGGACCAGCAGGAGGGATTCCTAGGGTCAGGTATCTGGCTCGGCACATGGCTGCTGAACCTACCTAGGGTGGTGAGGGACCTCAGGGACCAGCAGTAGGGATACCAAGGATTAAGTATCCGGTTCGGCGCATGGGTGCAGAACCTACCTAGGGTGGTGAGGGACCCCAGGAACCAGCAGTAGGTTTGGTCAGGAGGTCACCATCCCCCCCCCCTTTCCCAGACACAGGGTTTCCCTTCTCTTTTGCCGTTTTTTTGGTACTTCCCCAGTCCTAGCGTGACAATAAACCTGCCGTGCTCCAGTTCACAAGCAGAAATATCCGTTCATCCCCAATAACCCAATAGAACCGTACAAGATAGGTGACGAAACAAATCCGCGCTCGATGTTTCAGGCATGACTAATCCATGTCAAAATGTTTTTCTTCTACCCATCGTTTTTAAGTGGTGAATCACTACTGATATCTTCTGGTAAGGAGATTTACTAAGAAGTTAAGCTGGAAAGTTTCAAAACAGCATTCACGACACCGGTTTGTTGGCTATTGTCATTGTGGAGCATCGGTGACGTCGTCGTCTTCTAAGGTCATGTTCTTTTGTACTGTAGTCAAGTACGGAGAACATTCGTAAACGCGACATTGAGAAACGCTTGTAGAACTGTTTATGTTCCTCTAGTATTACTCCTGGAAATGTGACTAAAATTACAACGTCACGCATTCTACTTGTGAATGAGCCCTTTATTAATCTGACACAACCCAAGCAGGAATGATGACGGCTTCTTATTTTCTGTATTTACTGTTTTTACATAAAGCAAAACAAGTGGTTGTGTTTGGGTTTTTTTTTTAACTCGTGGAAAATTGCCACTCATTCTATTCGTCTCTGCCTTGTCAGGATTTAAAAGGTGATTCCCACAGACTAGGGGTTACACATTACTTTGGGTCTGATTCCAACATCAGAGCTGTGGGACTGGGGATAACGTAACATTTGGAGTATAACCCTTTAGTACCAAAGTGAGGGACATTGTTAAGCCCTTGGCCGCAATAGGCAGGTGCCACCCATTGCCACCAAACAATGACAATGGCAGCAGGGGAGTGGGGATAGCGCTCCCCCCCCACCCCCTCTTCCTTTCCCCTTTCTTCCCCCCCCCCTTCTTCCTTTCCACCTTCTTTTCCTCCCTTCTTCCTTTCCCCTCTTCCTTTCCTCCCTTCTTCCTTTCCCCTCTTCCTTTCCCTTCTTCCTTTCCCCTTCTTCCTTTCCCCTTCTTCCTTTCCCCTTCTTCCTTTCCCTTCTTCCTTTCCTCCCTTCTTCCTTTCCTCCCTTCTTCCTTTCCTCCCTTCTTCCTTTCCTCCCTTCTTCCTTTCCTCCCTTCTTCCTTTCCTCCCTTCTTCCTTTCCTCCCTTCTTCCTTTCCTCCCTTCTTCCTTTCCTCCCTTCTTCCTTTCCTCCCTTCTTCCTTTCCTCCCTTCTTCCTTTCCTCCCTTCTTCCTTTCCTCCCTTCTTCCTTTCCTCCCTTCTTCCTTTCCTCCCTTCTTCCTTTCCTCCCTTCTTCCTTTCCTCCCTTCTTCCTTTCCTCCCTTCTTCCTTTCCTCCCTTCTTCCTTTCCTCCCTTCTTCCTTTCCTCCCTTCTTCCTTTCCTCCCTTCTTCCTTTCCTCCCTTCTTCCTTTCCTCCCTTCTTCCTTTCCTCCCTTCTTCCTTTCCTCCCTTCTTCCTTTCCTCCCTTCTTCCTTTCCTCCCTTCTTCCTTTCCTCCCTTCTTCCTTTCCCCTCTTCTTCCTTTCCCCTCCCTCTTCTTCTTTTTCCCCTCCCTCTTCTTCTTTTTCCCCTCCCTCTTCTTCTTTTTCCCCTCCCTCTTCTTCTTTTTCCCCTCCCTCTTCTTCTTTTTCCCCTCCCTCTTCTTCTTTTTCCCCTCCCTCTTCTTCTTTTTCCCCTCCCTCTTCTTCTTTTTCCCCTCCCTCTTCTTCTTTTTCCCCTCCCTCTTCTTCTTTTTCCCCTCCCTCTTCTTCTTTTTCCCCTCCCTCTTCTTCTTTTTCCCCTCCCTCTTCTTCTTTTTCCCCTCCCTCTTCTTCTTTTTCCCCTCCCTCTTCTTCTTTTTCCCCTCCCTCTTCTTCTTTTTCCCCTCCCTCTTCTTCTTTTTCCCCTCCCTCTTCTTCTTTTTCCCCTCCCTCTTCTTCTTTTTCCCCTCCCTCTTCTTCTTTTTCCCCTCCCTCTTCTTCTTTTTCCCCTCCCTCTTCTTCTTTTTCCCCTCCCTCTTCTTCTTTTTCCCCTCCCTCTTCCTTTGCACCCGTAGCCGTCCTTTTTCTTCCTCTTTATTTTTTTTCCTATTCCCCAATTAAATTGAAATTTACAGTAGCAGTTAAGTGGTTAAAGTCCCAGTATGGAGCCATAACCTGTTCCTGCCGCTGCTCTCGTGCATGCACTGACCGCACACTTCAGATCAATCGGGTGACTGAATACCTCATGATGCAGGATTTGGCACCTGACCATCATTTTTACATTTTTCATTAAGTTGGGAAAAGGTTATAATCCTTCTTTTTTTTTTTTTTTTTTTTTTTTTTTCTTTTTTTCCTTCTTCTTTTATGTGTGTCTCAGGAGATCAGCCATATCACCCCTCCATCTCTTCACTATCCTGGGTGTGGCTGTTTGACAAGTGTCTGCAGCAGGAGCCTCTCCCCACTGCTCTATCTAAGGCAGAACAAAAGGCTGCAAAGTCTTTCCTCTAAAATAAGGAGCAGGGCGTCACCTGGCCCCAGACAAAGATTGGTCTGATTAGCGGGGGATTTGAGCCCATCAATCACACTGTGTGAAAGGGATTGTGATACACTTGTCGACTGCACTTAATACGCTCGGCAGATACACGCCCCGTGTGATTACACCGTTAGTCACCATCTTGATTTAAACACTGATCTAGGTTAAAAAAAAATGGAGCATATAAAACCCAGTCCTGTGCGCGGACGGTGTGACCCGTACTGTACTGGAATGTACTGGTCTGAGTGATCATTTTTGCTCCCTTAGGTGTTACATAGCTGGAAAAACATGTCTGTCTATAGGACCGAAAGTTCAGCCCAAGGCGTAAGAAGAGCGAAAACTGATCAGCATGAAACTAGTTACAACTTCACAAGGTTGAGATCACTTGAACGAATATAGACATTAGATGAGTTTCTGGGTTGTTACTTCACTAATATAAATATTCTGCTCGGCCCCTCGGCTCCCCTTTTTGCTCGGCCCCTCGGCTCCCCTTTTTTGCTCGGCCCCTCGGCTCCCCTTTTTTTGCTCGGCCCCTCGGCTCCCCTTACGCTTGCCCCCTGCTCAGTGTCTTTTACATAATTGGCCAAATGTATTTGGATAAGAAAATATACGATCATTTGACCCTAGCCTAATGGATATCGTGTAGCTGTGGGAGCAGGGATTCAACTGTCAGACACAACCAGAGTCTCCATGGAGAA
The DNA here is from genome assembly GCF_048569485.1 of Anomaloglossus baeobatrachus. Lineage (NCBI taxonomy): Eukaryota > Metazoa > Chordata > Amphibia > Anura > Aromobatidae > Anomaloglossus > Anomaloglossus baeobatrachus. Next base: position 170,181,906 of record NC_134363.1, on the reverse strand, counting down.
GGCAGAGATGGTTAATTACCATTGTTGCCTTCTCAATCACTGTATAAATGGCATTAATGCAGCACTGTGTATAGAGTAATAGGAAATGCTGACAGCCCTCCCTCCTCCAAATACAGCACCGCAGTCTTGAGCTGCTGGGTCCTAGGAGACTGCATTTCCTTTGTAACTGGGGCTGGAATATTCTCCCCAGTTACAAGGGAAATAAGATGAAAATTTAAAATATTTCAATATTTAAATGTCCCAAATTTAATATATTTTTAATCATGACCTAGCAAATGTGACAATAGTTTACTTTTTGACTACACAAATGTTTTTTAATCATGTCCTTTTTGTTTTACAGAGTAGAGGAGAGGGGGACATTGCATCTCCTCTGAACAGTACAGGTAAGAATAGCCCATTGTTACTCTCCATGGCCCCGGCGTGGAGCTCTTGTAGGGCGTGCGCTTCTTTTGATAGCTGTAATTATCCTATGATTAAACACAAAAGGTCTATTCAGGATAAAATCATGCGTTACTAGACCTCAGTGATGTAGAGCATTATTGCCAAGTGGGGAACACGCGGATTACTGCGAACGCAGTCATGCAAGCGCCATTTTATGAAACCTGTTGGCACAAATGTCCTACAGTTGTATGTGTGTGTGTGTGTGTGTGTGTGTGTGTATATACATATATAATATATATAATTATACACACGTATTTGTATAAGGGCACGTGACCCGATGTGTGTAACATTTTGCAGCCGTGGCAAATGCTTGGACTTTCCACCCTTGATCGCTCTTTCACAATCTCGTGAATCAAATATCACAATGAACTCATAAAATGTCCAAGTCTGAATTTGACCCTAGAGAACTTTTCTGATTTTCTTATAGTAACTTTGGTTTGGCCATCACAGGTGCAAATGAAAGAGCAAGCAATCCTGCGCAGCCGGCTGTATCCTCGCAACCAGTGCCTGCGACCCCAAGGACTAACGCTCAACCCTCAAGACCTAATAGTGCCCCATCAGGACCTACTGGTGTTACCCCTGGACCGGCTCGTACTACAGCTCCTGCCACTAGACCATCAGGACCTGCCCAACCTCCTGCCTCTAGGCCTGCAGGACCCACTAGAACACCAGGCCCTGTTCGAGGTACCCCAAGGCCTAATACAAGAACTGGAGCCAATCCTTTAGTTTACAAGATCAGAAGAGTTTCCGCACTTAGAAGATACTGCGTCCCAGTCACGACTGTGGTGCTCATATTGGCTTCGCTTGCAGTTATAGGCATACTGAGTGAGTACACAAGTTATTTTTTTCTTCATTCTGTGTGTATATAGTCTACCCTCTTAATATACGGTATATTGAGAGATTTTTTTTTTTTTCAAAATTTTTGCAAAGGGATGTATAGGGTTTTTGCGGCGTGTGTGTGTATGTAATAAATATATATATATATATATATATATATATATATATATATATATATATATATATATATATATATATATATATATATATATATATATATATATATATATATATATATATATATATATATATATATATATATATATATATATATATATTCTCTATCTCTAGCTGTAGTACCCGGGCGTTGCCTGGGATAGTAACTGTCTCTCCTTCTCTCTCCCAGACTCTGAGTCGCTGTCTGTCTCTTTTCTCGGGCTGTCTCTCTCTGTCTCTTTCTGTCTCTCTTTATCCGTCTCTCCACCGACATCATATTACCTCACACATAAGCTTCTTATACTAAGGCACTTTGCGTTCACCTACTTGCAGTTCAAGAAGCACCTTTTTCCCCTAATTGATTTGACCCAAGTTGCCTTTTTCTGAACTTTAGCGCTGAAAACGCATGCGTATTTACCGCGTTTGATGCCTTTTCAGCGCTTTTTACATGCATTTTCACCTGCTTTTTCACAGATGCGTTTTGAACATCAAGACACTGCCTAATAAAGTTTAAACAGTCAAAAAGAATGCAAAAAGAGAAAAAAAAACCCAAAACTATATTAATGGGAAAAATAATGAAAATAGAGATAATTCTTAAAATTATAGCGGTAATATACATTTTATCGGAAATATAGCAATAAATGCATATTCTTCATAAAGTTAATTGTCGGATTTTGTGTGTGTGTGTGTGTGTGTGTGTAAAGGGACATATCAAATCATTATTTTGATGCTCAAAAAGCATGTGTCTTGTTAGTCCAAAGCGCATGTTTTCTGCACTGAAAAAGCAGGTAAAACGCTGGAATTTGTAGTAATCTTGATTTTTGCCATTTCTCATTGACTTCAGTGTTAGCAAAAATGGCAAAAACAATTGACATGCTGCTTCTTTGAACGCATGGTTTTTGCCACAAAATATGCAAATTAAACGCAGTGTTTTAAAACGCAAAGTGGGGTCTGGAAATCATATTTATCCATAGAATAACATGGAAACGCAAAACGCAGGCCATTTGGCGTGAAAACGCTGTAGCTCAAAACTCTGCAGAAACGCAGGTAAAAACGCAAAGTGCGTGCCTAGCCTAACAGTTTATTTTGTTCCTATAGCAACCACTGATAGTTGCTATTAATAGCCTGTAGCTACCACCTCCATTCAGTTTAATGGAGACAGGATTTTGGAGAGTAACTGTAAAGGACAGGGTTAAATTTTCCCATCAAAACATAGTCTATGACGTTCCCGTCTGCAAAATTTTGTGATTGTAAATGCGACTCCGCAAATTCCTTTAGCGGACACACACACACATCATACACTCAGCTTTATATATATATATATATATATATATATATATATATAAAATCTCTCAGCTGCCCCAGAATTGGTGCATCCATTAGATCAGCCAGTTTTGGAGCTTCACCCGCTCTTCCCAATTGCCCTTGGTCCGCTGGCAATTGGAATAATATTTTTGGGGGCTGATGTCAGCTGTGTAATGTCGGCTGGTATCAAACCCAAGGGTTAGTATTGGAGAGGAGTCTATTGGACACCCCTCATTACTAACCCAGTAAGTAAAAAAAAGCAAAGAACACACACAAAAAATTCAAAAAACACTCCCCAACTCGCACTGGTTCACCAATTTATTACAAGTATAAAAAAAAAAACCCATAATGATCCAAAGTCCAAGGAATTCCACAAATGGGGAACCTAAAAGACATAGAGAGAGATAATGAAATAAAAACAAGAGACTGTCCCTTCATCAATTTTATAAAAAAAAAAATTGGTGAAGATGTAGGTCATGGTGTTCCTATGAAGTTCCCGAATATGTAGCACAACCTATGGAGCCTCGTTCTGAGACGGTCACTCCTGCTCTACGCAGTCACTGGGTATCAGAGTGTAGCCTGACCAGCAGTGACCTATGGCGCCTCATTCTCAGAACGAGGCTCCATAGGTTGTGCTACAGAATTGGTGTGTTTTGTTTGTTTTTTATTTATTTATAAATCTGTGAACCAAGGAAAGTGTTGAAGTATTGTTGCTGTGTTTATTTTTTGTTTTGTTTTTTATAAAATCTATGTATTTATTGTGCGTTTCACTTACTGGGTTAGTAATGGAGGTGTCTGATAGATGCCTCTCCATTACTAACCTCTGGGCTTGATGCCAGCTGATTTTACACAGCTGACCTCAACCCCATAAACCATTACCCCAATTTCCACTGCGCCAGTGTAGTTTTAAAGAGATGGGCAAAGTGCCAGAATTGGCACATCTAATGTGATGCATCACTTTCTGAGGCAGCTGCAGGCTGCTATTTTTAGGCTGGGAGGAGCAATATAACCATAAGCCTTCCCAGCCTGATAATGCCAGCCCTAGTTGTCTGCTTTACGTTGGCTGGTTATCATAACATGGGGGGAACCTAATAGCTTTTTTTAATTTTAATTTATTTATTAGGTTAAACAAGGCTAAACACCCTTTAGTGCCACATGAAAGGCACAAAAGGGAGCAAGTCTACAACCCCTGCCCTAATCTATGCTCTCCTTCCTACATCAACTTTAGCTAAACTGCTTCCGGAGGAAAATGTGCCAAACCTCATCGGGTCTCGTATAAAACCCAATGACGTGATTTGGCCGTCCGATCACAGTAATGCCAGTAGCCAATGTGAATGGCAGGTAAGCCCCGCATATTGATTTGCTAACAAACTATGCTGGCTGGAGACTCTAGCATGGCGCTAAAGCACCAGCGATACTCTGCCAACTAACAAGCGTGCCCGAGCACCCTGATGCTCGATTGAGTATGGAGAAGTGCTGTCTGCAGCCACCACTAGGGGGAGCTCACTGAGGATGGATTTATACGGATCTATAAGATTTCTGTCCACAAGAGTGTCATTGCAGGGATCCCTTCAGGGAAACCAGCATCCAGTGTATCCGCACTATTGGAGATGGAAAAACCTTTTATAGTAATTAACCCTCTTCTTTTTTTATTACAGTTAAGGTGGTCCTAGATAATTACTACTTCTTCTGCACCAAATCCTTTAAGTTTATTCCCCTGGATAAATGGTGCGATGGGACGCAGGACTGTAGTGGCAATGAGGATGAATTGCGTTGTGTCCAGAGAGTAGATTATAGCAACAACTCCATTGGTGAGTACGGTCCAAGCATTTCAGTGGGAACTGTGTAATGCTCACTTTCACCTGTGGAGGCGCTGTAGGGGATTTGGACATTTCATCATTTGTTACTCGCAGTTTACAGATGATGGCAAATTGGTTGTTGTATGTTCAAGGAAAACCGTTCATTCTGCCACAATTTTTATGCTAAAAGCTGTCACATTTGATAACCCAAGCTTGTCCAAAGGAAACTTCCAGTTTTTTAAGGAAGAAAAACAAGAGGAGTTTTTCAATAGATGAGAAATTCCAATAAATGCAATATTGCAGTAATCGTGCCCTATAGAGTACCACCCGTGAGCTTCGGCCGCCCCTATAGAGTGCCACCCGTGAGCTTCGGCCGCCCCTATAGAGTGCCACCCGTGAGCTTCGGCCGCCCCTATAGAGTGCCACCCGTGAGCTTCGGCCGCCCCTATAGAGTGCCACCCGTGAGCTTCGGCCGCCCCTATAGAGTGCCACCCGTGAGCTTCGGCCGCCCCTATAGAGTGCCACCCGTGAGCTTCGGCCGCCCCTATAGAGTCCCACTTTCCCTGCAACTTATAGGGACTGTGACCCTATACATTTGTCCCAATTTTAAAGAACAGTTGGGTTCATAATGTGCTTTATTAGGAATCCAAAGCATAATAATGATGTGATGTATGATGAGTAATGATGCACTACAGTGCTCACAAAACCCTGTGCAATACTCTTGATTTGTTCGTCATTCCTGTCTCAGCCCGGCTGTCAGAATCCGGCTCCATCGTGCAGCTCTACGGCTACGGACGGTGGAACTACATTTGCTCTGATGGTTTCGATGTTGCCAGAGCCAAAGCCGTTTGTGCGGAGCTGGGGTATTCAAGGTATGATTTATACGTTACTGTGCAAGGTTAGACCTGGGTTGTAAGTTAGTTTTGTTTTCACTGTTCTTTATTTAAATGATGTTTTGTTTTTTTTTTTCTTGAGTGTTAGCATTGTACCTTATTTAGGACGGTCTTGCTCGCTCGCCTCTTTGTGCTTTTGCTCGCTCGCCTCTTTGTGCTTTTGCTTGCTCGCCTCTTTGTGCTTTTGCTTGCTCGCCTCTTTGTGCTTTTGCTTGCTCGCCTCTTTGTTTTTTTGCTCGCTCGCCTCTTTGTTCTTTTGCTCGCTCGCCTCTTTGTTCTTTTGCTCGCTCGCCTCTTTGTTCTTTTGCTCGCTCGCCTCTTTGTTCTTTTTGCTCGCTTGCCTCTTTATGCTTTTGCTCGCTCGCCTCTTTGTTCTTTTTGCTCGCTCGCCTCTTTGTTCTTTTGCTCGCTCACCTCTTTGTTCTTTTGCTCGCTCGCCTCTTTGTGCTTTTGCTCGCTCGCCTCTTTGTGCTTTTGCTCGCTCGCCTCTTTGTTCTTTTGCTCGCTCGCCTCTTTGTTCTTTTGCTCGCTTGCCTCTTTGATCTTTTTGCTCGCTCGCCTCTTTGTTCTTTTGCTCGCTTGCCTCTTTGATCTTTTGCTCGCTTGCCTCTTTGTTCTTTTGCTCGCTTGCCTCTTTGTGCTTTTGCTCGCTTGCCTCTTTGTGCTTTTGCTCGCTTGCCTCTTTGTGCTTTTGCTCGCTTGCCTCTTTGTGCTTTTGCTCGCTTGCCTCTTTGTGCTTTTGCTCGCTCGCCTCTTTGTTCTTTTTGCTCGCTCGCCTCTTTGTTCTTTTGCTCGCTCGCCTCTTTATGCTTTTGCTCGCTCGCCTCTTTGTTCTTTTGCTCGCTCGCCTCTTTGTTCTTTTGCTCGCTCGCCTCTTTGTGCTTTTGCTCGCTCGCCTCTTTGTTCTTTTGCTCGCTCGCCTCTTTGTTCTTTTGCTCGCTCGCCTCTTTGTGCTTTTGCTCGCTCGCCTCTTTCTTTTTGCTCGCTTGCCTCTTTGTTCTTTTGCTCGCTCGCCTCTTTGTTCTTTTGCTCGCTTGCCTCTTTGTGCTTTTGCTCGCTCGCCTCTATGCTTTTGCTTGCTCAGGCTTGCAGCTCTGCATAATTTGCAGTAAAGCCCTAGAAGAAAAGGATTTCACTTGCTTTGACTTGTCCCAGACCAGACATGAATATTTTGGCGCTCAGAGACTTTAATAAAATAAATTAGGCTATTGTCCTCCCTCTAGTGGTTAAAGATAGAATAGCATCTTCTCATTTGAATTTTTTTAGAATCTGTCTTTGCAGTCCATACCATAATGCAGACTGCTCATGCTGCATGCTTCACATAGTAAATACACCCTATTCCGTTCTTGTTTTCCAGTAACCCTACATATTCCTTTGTAACCAGAAATGATATAATTGGGCCGTTCAGCACCATTCTGCTCGGCAGTAATGGGATAGAGGTGATTCCAGTTACTGGGTGAGTAAAAATGTAGAAATACACTAAACTCTACATTGTGCACATTAGACTTGGTTCACACTTGGCCCCGAGCATCTTCTAGTTTTTTTCCTAATAAATGACGGCCTCTTGAATTGATTCTTAACTGACCCATTTGGTGCCATTAGTCTCTCTTTTTATAGGAGGATGCAGTTTCTTACAGTTCTGTTTTTTTAGGAACAAAGTCAAAATTAATGTTCCAAACATAACCGTAAAAGCGCCAAGGTGACCCTATCCATAACCAGGACTTGGGGTCCTGTATTGTATTAGCCTTGGTCTGCATTCATACTTCCATTTGGATATTTAATTTGCCTGTTCCATTTTTACGGATAGACGTGCTTAATGTTCTAAATGGATTATGTGATGACTGCCACAAGGTGGCGCTAGACACTACTTGTATGCAGTAAATGTAGAGGTAGTCAGGCAGGCTAAGATCATAAACCAGAAGGGCACAACAGTACACAAAGGGGGGGAGCAGACGAAGACTAGGTCAGGATACAAGCCGAAGGTCAGAGTTCCAGGAGAGTTTGTACCAAAGTACAGGGAGCAGACTGGGATGTGGTCAGGAGGAATCCTAGGTCAGAAGCCAGGAGTAGCAACAGAAACAGGGGAGGACAGGAGGAGATGGGTAAACAGCAGTCTGGGGTCGAGAGACTGAATACTGAGCACACGGGAGCCAACAGCACAACTGTAACAGGAAGTACAACTGGCGGCGTCCTGAGCTAACATGCTCCCTTATGAAGCAGAGCAATCACTGGGAACCAGAAGCATCTGCGAGAGCACCTCCCAGGACAGCGTGAAACCAGTGCTGTGAAACAACCAGCAGAGCATTCATCCTGCAAAAACACTCTGCACAATAGGCAACATATACCAGCTCTGCAGGAGAGCATAGCAGAACAATGCAGAATGTTCTGCACAAGGAATCGTGACAGATCAGTTGCACAAGACTTAGAAATAGAAGCAACAGCGGCACCATGGATTATTAGGGGTCTTTCTGGGTTATGTGTCCGTTTATTAGAATGGAAGAAAAAGTGCATCATGCAGAAGTTCTCTTCTGTTCTAAAAATGGGCAAATAAAGGAACCTGGATGAGCCCAATAATTACCACTGAGATCTTTCTGCTTCCATTTGTAACAGTTGGATCTGTTTTTAATTCTATTCACACGTCCCTTTTTGGGATCTGTTTGTAACAGATCAAGTAGAAAGAAATATCCTAATGGATTGAGATACCAAATGGAAATCAAAGTTTGTTTTTAAAGAGAACCTGTCATCCGGATCATGCACGTTGAAATAAGGGTACGTGCCCATGATCCGGGCATGCTGCATCCTGGACGCGGCTGCGGTATTTCTCTCTGTTCTCACTGCGGGGAGCACTTGTGGCTCCACGGCAATAAATTGACATGCTGCGCCTCGGGAAGCCGCACCACAGGTCAGTTTTCGCTGCGGGAAAAACAAGCAAAGTGAGCAGGAGATTTCTAAACCTACCATCCATTGTGCTTTTATTGTACAATGCAGCGTTTTGGAAGCAGTGAAAACACTCTGTATCCTAAACGCTATGAAACCTGATTGTGGGCACGCAGCCTAAAGGTTTGGGCACCATGGCGCTACTATACTGAGTCAATAGATCCCTTTCATTTACAAATCTGAGTTGTTGTTTATATTAGAAGTTCTGGTTTCCTAAGCTCTTGTGCATTGGTGAGGACTGTGGGGAGGGTCTTCAGCTCTGCCCCGATCCCTCTGGTGTCTGTAGCATAAACAAATAGAAGATAGCCCTGCACCACTGGGTTTACCTTGCGGGGGTCTCACAGGTGAATGGAATAGGACCAGGGCTCTGGGTAACCACAGCTGAGGAGTGCTCTTCCTAAAGGAAGACAGACGTCCAGAGAATATCCATGTCGAATATAGAAAGGAAGGACCGCACAATCCAAGCATCTGGTGAAAACGTCTGGTGCAGCATAAAAAGCAGGGAGGGAGCTGGATGCAGGCTCCTCCAAAGGACGACGAACGTTTCGCATTAATGCACGCTTCGACTAACGCGAAACGTCCGTCGTCCTTTGGAGGAGCCTGCATCCAGCTCCCTCCCTGATTTTTATGCTGCACCTTTTGGAATAAAGATGTTTTCACCAGACGCTTGGATTGTGCGGTCCTTCCTTTCTATATTCTATATGGACACCCTATGGTGTCTGTACCTTCTAGTTTCTAAATTTTGCGCCTGCGCACACTGATCTTGGGGCGAGCTTCAGGAGAATGGTGTCGGTGGCGCATGCGTAGATCGAGATCGCGGCTCATCATTGACCTGATTTGCTTAATCTGCGGCTTTGTACACTGAAGATACCTTTTAAATCGGCACCATAATGCCCCCCAAACCTTTTGCTTTAATATGCATGATGCTGATGATGGGTTCTATTTAAAATATCTGTATTTATAAACAAAAACTTTGGCTTCTATTTGTTATCCGTTTGCACCTGATTTTGCGTCTGTTTTTACTGCAGGTATGTTTGAACACCTCCCAGTGTTTTGGGCATTTTCAGTGCTCAAAAACAAAATCATTAAAATAGAAAACCTATCAAATAATTAACTAATTATATCCATTGTCCACAGAGGTGTTTTGGTTTTTTACTAATAAAAAAAAAAAATTTTTATTTTTTTTTTTTGGTATTTGTTTTTCAAAACCTGAAAGAAATTACATTATTTGGAATTTTTTTTTTTTTTTTTTTTTTTTTCATTTTCAATTAGCAGCTGATCTACTATAAACGGATGACAAAGTGATGATGATTTTTAGACTTAAATGGCTCATTCTTTGCAAAAACGGATGAGAATAGAACAATCCCCGAGTCACAGATCAGCACATGGATCGATTTCAATACATTGGATGTGTGAATAGTTCTGTTTAACTGGAAAGTGTTATTTGCCTTCTCTCGAGTAGACTGTCCTGTATTTGTACTTATGAGTGTCCTTTGGTTTTTCAGGACTTGTTCATCCGGCAATGTTGTATCGCTCAGCTGTATAAGTGAGTATTTCCAGAATCACTTTGTATATCGCATCTATTGCTGCATCCTGGGCTCTTGTAATAGGTTGTGTCTTTGGAAATCTCTTAAGTCTCATCTTTTTCACTTTTGTCCCTTTTTTTTTTTTTTAGCTTGTGGAGTTAATCATGATAAACAGCGAATTATCGGGGGTCAGGACACCTCCATTGAGCATTACCCCTGGCAGGTCAGCCTGCAGTATATGGGGTCGCATATATGCGGAGGAAGCATTCTTAACCGGCGTATTATCCTAAGTGCGGCACATTGTTTCCAAATGTAAGTCATGGTCTTATGTATAACCTTAGTTTTGATATTGGACCTGTTTGGTGCTGGGAGCAGAGGTATTGGTTCTCATTGGAGAGACATGGTGTCTCTTTGGCAATGCACCATATAGAGGGAAAACCTGCCGATTTAATTTGCATTGCCCTCTGAGAAGGCTCACCAGTCGTTACAGTTGGCGTTCGATTCCCTAAATAACCTAATATCTGACCCATACAATGCCGCCACCTGCCTCAAATGAGAAATTTTTAACCCCTTAGATACTATCGGTTGTCAAGAGTTTATCGAAGGCCCCCATGGCTGCCGTGTTGGTCGCTTTACCGAAGGCCCCAATGGCTGCCGTGTTGGTCGCTTTACCGAAGGCCCCCATGGCTGCCGTGTTGGTCGCTTTACCGAAGGCCCCCACGGCTGCCGTGTTGGTCGCTTTACCGAAGGCCCCCACGGCTGCCGTGTTGGTCGCTTTACCGAAGGCCCCCATGGCTGCCGTGTTGGTCGCTTTACCGAAGGCCCCCACGGCTGCCGTGTTGGTCGCTTTACCGAAGGCCCCCACGGCTGCCGTGTTGGTCGCTTTACCGAAGGCCCCCATGGCTGCCGTGTTGGTCGCTTTACCGAAGGCCCCCACGGCTGCCGTGTTGGTCGCTTTACCGAAGGCCCCCACGGCTGCCGTGTTGGTCGCTTTACCGAAGGCCCCCACGGCTGCCGTGTTGGTCGCTTTACCGAAGGCCCCCATGGCTGCCGTGTTGGTCGCTTTACCGAAGGCCCCCATGGCTGCCGTGTTGGTCGCTTTACCGAAGGCCCCCATGGCTGCCGTGTTGGTCGCTTTACCGAAGGCCCCCATGGCTGCCGTGTTGGTCGCTTTACCGAAGGCCCCCATGGCTGCCGTGTTGGTCGCTTTACCACATCTTTTTGAATTTTATTTTCCCATTTTTCAGCACAGTATAGTGTAAAGTAGATCTTGACATCCAAAACTACAACTTATCGCGCATAAAACAAGTCCCCGTACGACGATGATATAATATAGTCATTGTGATGTTACATATAAATAATTCCGGCTTCCTCCACATCTAGGAGCGATCAGCAGGTGGATCGATGGCGTGTTCAGTGTGGACGCTCCACCCTTAACTACCTCTTTGCATCAGAAGTGGATAAGATCTACATTCACACGTTATACAACCTGGACCTCAAGCCGTACGACATTGCCATTCTGAAACTGAAGACCGATCTGACCTTCTCAGGTAAGGAGGTTTTGTTATTACTCTTCAGTCTGCGCCATTTTCAGAAGTGGAAGGATTCATAACCAAGTAGTGTCAGACTGAGGCGGCAGGGGCCCACCAGTAACATTGACTCTGGGGGCCACTGATCAACTACATGCAAATATTACATCCACAAATTTACCTATGCTTCGATGTAATATACTGGGTGATTTGTAAAATGAATGGTGAGATGCTTCCTTTGTACATTGTAAAAGCAAGTGACCTATTACGGCAAAGGGGCCCACCAGAGGATTCTCCGGTTCTCCGGTGGGCCAGTCCGAGCCTGTAACAAAGACTAAGTCCTGTTGGTTAATGTGGTGTATAAAATGCGTGCCAGATTTAGTGACCAATCACTTCCGCGTTCAACGTTTCAGCTGAGACCCCTGCCAATCAAAATCTGTGACCCTTTGAATGTTTTTGTGAAAATGTAATTAGACTTTAAGGGAATGTGCCATTAGAAAATTGCCTGTTGCTTAAATAAGAATTTTTGTGTTTTTGGGTTGGTCTCTTTTCGTGTGTGGGAGGGTCAAAGTGTAGTCCTCATGTACTGTAATATGCGGTGGGATTGCATTGAATCAGGACTAACCTGCAACAAAACCTAAATGTAACACATGAGCATTTTGCCTGTTTTATTTTGGATTCTGGATTTGGCGTCTAGAGCTTTATATTAACCTCTTTCCAATATGATATTCGTGTCCATCAGACTTCGATTGCTGGGTTATGAGGCAGGATCAGGAGCTGAGCTTGCGTCAAATTAGACAGGTGCCTGCTGTGTTATACAGACTGCACCTGGCTTTAACAGCAGCGACTGGAGCAAGTTATGATTTACTGCTATTTAACCACTTTGTTGTCACTGTCAATCTTTTAACCACTCTAGGTAAATGGATTACATTGGCATTAGGCACCTATTGCCAACATTTTGGTGCTCCTAGGACGCCAAACCTTTTAAGAGATGGTTAAATTCAATACATGCTGTACTATAAAAGCAACTGTGCACCCGAGCATGGTAGTGCCCGCTCATCACTAGTTACGAGTACTGACCATGGCAGTGCCCGCTCATCACTAGTTACGAGTACTGACCATGGCAGTGCCCGCTCATCACTAGTTACGAGTACTGAGTACCTGAGCATGCTAGTGCCCGCTCATCACTAGTTACCAGTACTGAGCACCCGAGTATGGTAGTGCCCGCTCATCACTAGTTACGAGTACTGAGCACCCGAGCATGGTAGTGCCCGCTCATCACTAGTTACCAGCACTGAGCACCCGAGCATGGTAGTGCCCGCTCATCACTAGTTACCAGCACTGAGCACCCGAGCATGGTAGTGCCCGCTCATCACTAGTTACAAATACTGAGCACCTGAGCATGGTAGTGCCCGCTCATCACTAGTTACAAATACTGAGCACCTGAGCATGGTAGTGTCCGCTCATCACTAGTTATGAGTACTGAGCACCTGAGCATGTGTCGCGGGCGGAGGGGCCGCGCTCGCTACGCTCGGGTCCTGGGCTTCTGCTGCTGCTCGGTGGCTCGAGCGGTGGGCTGGACCCGGGGACTCGAGCAGCGCTCCTCACCCACGAGTGAAAAGGGGGTGGTTTGTTTGGGGAGATAGTTCGTGACGCCACCCATGGGTCGTGGTGATTATGGGCACCACCACTGCTGGTGACGGGGATCCCGGGAGCGATGGCAGGGAGCAGCTAGGATGTTGTCCCCTCCGTGGGTAGGGTTTGGTGATCCCGGGGCCCGGTGGTGAATGGGGAGGAGGGCTGCTGGGCGCAGGGCTGCGGTGCGGTGCCTGATGGCACTATTGTACTCACAAGTAAACCACAGAGAGTCACTGGTAAACTAGAAACTGCCGGAGTCCACAGCCTTCGGTGCAGTACAGCAGGATCCCGTTCTTGTTTTGCAGCCAGATGCTTCTTTCTCCTTCCTCAGTCAGGAACGGGGAGCCCACTCCCCATGCAGTGATCCGGGTCGCCCCTTGATGCCGGCGGGCCACTACCCTGCCCCGGCCACCTCGGGCCCCTTCCTCACACTTCCCTTCCTTGTGGCAGCCAGGAGCTATCCTCCCCTGGTCTGCTCTCTTCACACTCCTCCAAACTCACTCTGCTCCAGCCCCTCCCCCGCTGCTCTGTTTAGCTCTTACACTGGGGGGGGTTCTGTCCTGTTGCACTGGTGTGGGATCAGGTTACCAAGGAGGAGAATGACCTGCACTTTGCTGGTTTTCTGCAGGTCTGTGACACCCTGGTTTTGCCAGGGCGTCACACATGGTAGTGCCCGCTCATCACTAGATACCAGTACAGAGCACCCGAGCATGGTAGTGCCCGCTCATCACTAGTTACCAGTACTGAGAACCCGAGCATGGTAGTGCCCGCTCATCACTAGTTACCAGTACTGAGAACCCGAGCATGGTAGTGCTCGCTCATCACTAGTTACGAGTACTGAGCACCTGAGCATGGTAGTGCCCGCTCATCACTAGTTACCAGTACAGAGCACCCGAGCATGGTAGTGCCCGCTCATCACTAGTTAGGAGTACTGAGTATGGTAGTGCTCGCTCATCACTAGTTACAAATACTGAGCACCTGAGCATGGTAGTGCCCGCTCATCACTAGTAATTAACATTACAGGATTTTTGAGCCTAGATGTAAAATCGCTGAATAAAATATTGTAATGCAAAATTCTTGCGTGCCGCCCGTGCTCAGCAGCAGCCGAGCCGCTCTGGTGCGGACCTTCAGTGGGTGGCTCGAGGGTCTCCGGACCCGGGGGTCCCACGGTCACTCCCCTCTAAAAGGGGTTGGCTTTTTAGGGGGACGAAGTTGTACGGCCAGAGCCGTGTTTAAGTTCGTGACGCCACCCACGGGTTGTGGTGAAGGTGGACACCACCGCTGCAGTTATGGGGCACCCGGGGGAGATGTTGCGCAGCAAGTTGTTAACCCCTCTGTGGGTAGGGATGGTGGCCCCGGGACCCGTTGGGGGAGTAGTTGGGCGGTGCAGGGAGATGGGCGGCTGGAGGGCACTGATGTACTCACTATTAGTAAACACACATGAGTCTCTGGTAAGCCAAGGTGATGGTGGTCGGTGCCTGCAGCCGGCCGCAGTCTGGTCCCCCACCCGGTTGGTGGTCTCTGCCTTTCTCCTGCACCTGTTTTGTGATGGTGGACTACCTGCGCTTGCAACTTCAGGAGTCCGCTCCCCGGCTTGTGGTTGCCGGAGGAGCTTTTTTCCCGCAGACGCTGGCCCGTGGGATCTCTCTGCCTGTGCGGTGGCTTTCTATCCCTCTCGTTGGGCTGTTGTCTTCAGTCAGGACTTTGGGTGGGAAAGGACCTATAGTCCAGACCGCAATCAGTAAATTAGCTAGCCCCCAGTAGCTTCTGGACCTAGCTTCAGGGTCTGAGTACCCCCTTTTGTGCTCCAGTTTCCGAGTCGATTGCCAGGGTCGGTACCGGCGGGCCACTACCCTGTCCCGGTCCACCACTGTTCCACCGAGCCGTCTTCCCGGCTCCTGCAGGCAGAGGCCTCAGTCTGCCTCTTAGCCAAAGGTGCCCGGGCTCCTACCCTGGCACCTGTCAGTCTGCTACAGGCCTGTCACACAGGCCAGACCTCCTCCACTGAACTCTACAACTCCTCTGTTTACTTTTCCTGCCTCAGGCTATCCGAACTCGTCGGTGGGCGTGTCCAACCGCCTGGCTTCGCCCCCTGGTGTGTCCATCAAGCACTGAGGGAGGTGACTAGGGTTTAGGTGTTTGGCTGCTGTCACCTTGTTAGGGGACTGGTGTAATGCAGGGCCCCATCTGTGACCTCCTGGCTGGCCAGGGCGTCACACTTGCACAGTCTCCCCCAAGTGTAATGGGCTCTTACTAGAGAACTCTTAGTGCATTGTGTATTATTCTTAGACACTTGTGTATTGTGAGATACTGTCCAATGGTCAATTCTTCGCCTAGATGTCTTTTTCAGCTGGATGCTAATTAAGTACACAGACTTTAAACCAGTGAGATTATAACTCCAGCGTTCGCTGATGACGGGTGGACATCGGAGGGACGTACTATTCTAGTTTGTGTGGATTATTTTATGGTCGCTGACTAATCTCCTTTCCTCTTTCACATCTTAGACTCCATCCAGCCGGTCTGTCTTCCGGGGTTTGATATCAGCTTGCCGGATAACGCACCATTGTCGGTGACGGGCTGGGGTCACACTGTGGAAGGAGGAGGTACGTTCATGTTGGATGTGACTTCGGTAATATTTTCTCTAATCTAAGCCAATCTAATTTGTTCGGTTTTTTTTTTTTTTTTTCCCACATTTCTCTCAATTTTTGCCTCTTTCAGGAAACTTGGCCTCCACTCTTCAGAAAGTCGCTATCAATTTAATATCCAGAAGTGTTTGCAACCAGGAGTATTATAATCAAGTGCTGGATACCATGATGTGCGCCGGCCGCCTCTCGGGAGGGCTCGACACGTGCCAGGTACCTCTTGGTTCATTTTCGGTTCAATTAAGGCAAATGGTTTCCATATAGGACGTAGTAGCCCTGTAAGTTGATGTCCGACCCTTTACGAGGCTTGGAACGTGACTTATTCATAAGGAAGTGTGACTCCCTGGCCGGGCCAGGTGGTCACAGATAGCGCCCCGCATTACACCAGTCCCCTAACAAGGTGACAGCAGCCAAACACTTAAACCCTAGTCACCTCCCTCATGGTGGGCGTGGCCAACCACCTGGCTCCACCCCCTGGTGTGTCCATCCAGCCGAGGAGTCCAGAGAGCCTGAGGCAGGAAAACACAGTTAGTAGAGTTCAGTTCAAACCAGTTCAGTTGGAGAGTGAAGTGGAGGAGGTCAGGCCTGTGGGACAGGCCGGAGACAGACTGACAGGTGCCAGGGTTGGAGCCCAGGCACCTTTGACTAGGAGGCATACGGAGGCCTCTGCCTGCAGGAGCCGGGAAGACGGCATGGTGGACCAGGACAGGGTAGTGGCCCGCCGGTACCGACCCGGGGAACCGACTCGGAAACCGGAACACAGAGGGGGTACTCAAACCCTGAAGCTAGGTCCAGAAGCTACTGGGGGCTAGCTAATTAACTGATTGTGGCCAGGACTATAGGTCCTTTCCCACCCAAAGTCTCGACTGAAGACAACAGCCCAACGAGGGGGATAAGCAGCCACCGCCACGGCAGAGAGATCCCACAGGCCAGCGTCTGCGGGCAAAAGGCTCCTCCGACAATCACAAGCCGGGGAGCGGACTCCTGTATTGCAAGTTCAGTCAGTCCACCATCACACAAACAAGTGCAGGAGAAAGGCAGAGACCACCAACCGGGTGGGGGACCAGACCGCGGCCGGCTGCGGGTACCGACCACCATCACCTTGGTTTACCAGAGACTTGAGTGTGCTACTAATCGTGAGTACATCAATGCCCTCCAGCCGCCCACCTGCCTGCACCACCCAAATACTCCCCAACGGGTCCCGGAGCCACCATCCCTACCCACGGAAGGGTTAACAACTTGCTGCGCAACATCTCCCCCGGGTGCCCCGTAAACCGCAGCAGTGGTGTCCACCTTCACCACATTCCATGGGTGGCGTCACGAACTTAACACTGCTCCGGCCGTACACCTATGTCCCCTAAACCGCCAGCCCCTTTCAGATCGGAGTGACCACAGGGCCCCCGTGTCCGGAGATTCTTGAGCCACCCACCAGTGAGCCCGGATCCGAGCGGCGGGACGGTACAGAAGTCAGACCCAAATGTATAGGCGGCCGTTTCGGCACTTTGCTCCTCATCCATTCTTTAACTCCGCTTTGGCAGTGACGAAGGGCAAGTTCCCAAAAACAGCCACCTGTTAGATATTTATTACTAGGGTCAGGGCATGGACTTATGGGGTAACTACTAAAATATCTTCCTTACCTTCCCAAAGAGCTCATTTCCATGTGTTGTTGTTTTTTTTTTTTTTTTCTTCTTCTTTTTCCCCCCACGGAGCTTTGCCGATAAGACGCCGCTCCATACGGCACCACCGGTTCCACCAAAGCTAAATATAGTTTGGGAAATTATCCCATAACATAATCCGTGTATTAAGTTGTAAACTCTTAATAGTCTTTTATAATCTACAGTTGTTTGCATCTCATGGAGATGGATGAAAATTTACCTTTTTCTTTTCTTCTGACGGTTTTTAGGGTGACAGTGGAGGCCCCTTGGTGTATTCAGGGGACACTGCGCGCTGGGAACAAGTTGGCATTGTCAGCTGGGGAGATGGATGTGGGCGACCTCTAAAAGTCGGAATATACACAAGTGTCCAGGCATTTCTCTCATGGATATGTGGAATAATGAAGGTGATGGCTTATACTGTATATGAGCTTTTTGTAGGGAAATTACACAGGGATTTAAGAGGGGGTTGAGAAATGGGAGGGGTTGGGGTGCGAGAGGAGGGGGGGGTGAGATGAGGAGGGAAGGGGGCGAGAGGAGGAGGAGGGAAGGGAAGGGGGCGAGAGGAGGAGGGAGGAGGAGGGAGGGAAGGGAAGGGGGCGAGAGGAGGAGGAGGAGGAGGGAAGGGGAAGGGGGGCGAGAGGAGGAGAAGGGAAGGGGGGCGAGAGGAGGGAGGAGGAGGGAAGGTGGTGAGAGGAGAGGAGGGAAGGAAGGGGCAAGAGGAGGAGGAGGAGGAGGGAAGGGAAGGGGGGCGAGGAGGAGGAGGAGGAGGGAAGGGAAGGGGGTGGGAGGAGGAGGGAAGGGGAAGGGGGTGGGAGGAGGAGGGAAGGGAAGGGGGCGAGAGGAGGAGGAGGAGGGAAGGGGGCGAGAGGAGGAGGGAAGGGAAGGGAAAGGGGGTGAGAGGGGGAGGGGAGAAGGGAAGGGGGGGGGGGAGGGGGCAGAGGTGAGAAGCGGAGGGAGGTGGAGTGAAGGGCGCTGGTGGGGTGGGAGTAGGGTTGAGCAGATGACAGATGGGGCAAGAGAGGAGGAACAAGGATGTAAGACAGACATGGAATGAATGATGCATATTAATTTCTCTTATTTTTATTTTTATTTTTCAGGCAGAATTGTAGCCCCCGTTGTGGCTCTGCCCCCCATCGTAGCTCTGCCCCCTTCCTATTTATTACTTCCACCCCTTCTGATCTAGTGGAGATTATGGGTCGAGCATGAGATACGACTACTGTGTTAGTCTTTGCCGGTGATTACAGCGCAGTCCTACACTCTGCAGGACCGGAGTTTGCTGATTCTTCCATATTCTCCGATTTAAAGTAACAAGATGATTATGAAACTCTGCACAGCATCGTCATCCGTCTCCTTGTTGTTTTGCAGCCAAACGTGTTTGACTCCTTTCGTAGACGTCTATTACTTTTATATGGTTTCTCCTCCTTCGCTCAGGGCAGCCGGGCATTGCTGAGGAGGTCGCCTTCTTACCATACAGTCACTGTTAATACAGCAGCTGATAGAAGGACACATATGAGTAGCCATGATTTTTTGTTTTTCCCATAAATGAATAGTGCACATGAAAATAAGATTTTTTTTTTCAGAGAAATGTGCTTCATTCTCATCCAGGACTGATCGTTCAGTCTCAAAATTCTCAGTTCAGGGTAAAAATGTGTCTTCAGTGAATAGATTTTCCCATTACTGAGATAGGAGTTGACAGTTGGTGCTCATAACATTCTATGGAAAAGTGTAACTGTCTTTTCAGGAGAACTTACAACAGAATATCTGTCTCTGCCTCCATCTCCTCCCCCTCTGTCTCTGCCTCCATCTCCTCCCCCTCTGTCCGCCTCCATCTCCTCCCCCTCTGTCCGCCTCCATCTCCTCCCCCTCTGTCCGCCTCCATCTCCTCCCCCTCTGTCCGCCTCCATCTCCTCCCCCTCTGTCCGCCTCCATCTCCTCCCCCTCTGTCCGCCTCCATCTCCTCCCCCTCTGTCCGCCTCCATCTCCTCCCCCTCTGTCCGCCTCCATCTCCTCCCCCTCTGTCCGCCTCCATCTCCTCCCCCTCTGTCCGCCTCCACCTCCTCCCCCTCTGTCCGCCTCCACCTCCTCCCCCTCTGTCCGTCTCCACCTCCTCCCCCTCTGTCCGCCTCCACCTCCTCCCCCTCTGTCCGTCTCCACCTCCTCCCCCTCTGTCCGTCTCCACCTCCTCCCCCTCTGTCCGTCTCCACCTCCTCCCCCTCTGTCCGCCTCCACCTCCTCCCCCTCTGTCCGCCTCCACCTCCTCCCCCTCTGTCCGCCTCCACCTCCTCCCCCTCTGTCCGCCTCCACCTCCTCCCCCTCTGTCCGCCTCCACCTCCTCCCCCTCTGTCCGCCTCCACCTCCTCCCCCTCTGTCCGCCTCCACCTCCTCCCCCTCTGTCCGCCTCCACCTCCTCCCCCTCTGTCCGCCTCCACCTCCTCCCCCTCTGTCCGCCTCCACCTCCTCCCCCTCTGTCCGCCTCCACCTCCTCCCCCTCTGTCCGCCTCCACCTCCTCCCCCTCTGTCCGCCTCCACCTCCTCCCCCTCTGTCCGCCTCCACCTCCTCCCCCTCTGTCCGCCTCCACCTCCTCCCCCTCTGTCCGCCTCCACCTCCTCCCCCTCTGTCCGCCTCCACCTCCTCCCCCTCTGTCCGCCTCCACCTCCTCCCCCTCTGTCCGCCTCCACCTCCTCCCCCTCTGTCCGCCTCCACCTCCTCCCCCTCTGTCCGCCTCCACCTCCTCCCCCTCTGTCCGCCTCCACCTCCTCCCCCTCTGTCCGTCTCCAGCCTCCAGCTCCTCCCACTCCTCCATTGAATTTTAAAAGCACTAACTGTCATCTCCTATCTCAGTAATGGGGAGATCTGTCTTCACTGAATACAGATTTTACCTCTGAATTGAGGGTGAATGTTCAGTCCAAAAGAAATTTCTCTGATAAGAGATATTACAAAGATTCTTATTTTTTATATTTTAATGTCTATTTCATAAATGAATGCAATGGTTCATAAGAGTTTATGCTGTAGATTCCGCCCGACAATATGGCCGCTGGGGCAATCGCAGCCCTGGTGGAGGACGGATCACGGGCGACCTGTGCGGATATGTTTCCCATGTGCTCTGTCTGTGTTACCCCACAATGGGATGACGGGAGGTTTATAGCTTATAGCTGTCACGTAGCCCACCACCCACAAAGCCCCTCATTCTATTCCATTGGCTATTGGGCCGCATTGTGCAGGTGGTTTTTACCGGACGTCTTTTGATTAATGTACATAATGTATGTAGGACCTGGGTGATCTGTATATAATTTTTAGTGCCAATAAAATGCTGTTATTACTGTAACTTTTATGTATTTGTGTAATAAAAGGTAAAACTCTCTTACTATTCTGCATTTCTTTTTTTTTTTCTGAGATAAATCCTTATTTAGGCTGAGCGCACACGGCGAGAAAAACAGAGCGAGTGGAATGCGATAAATGCATTCCACCTGCACCCATGTTACTCTATGGGACAGTTCCCATGAGCGATTTTTATTTTTTTTTTATTTTTTTTTTTTTTAATTTTTATTTAATTTTATTTATTTTTTTTCTCAGCGCTAATCAGATCAAGAAAACAGAATCCAATTAGTTTACACTCGAACCCATACAAGTCTATGGGGGCAAGCGAAACCTCGCACTGCACTCGTATAACACCGGTGTAACGCCAGTGCAGTGTGAGAATCCCATCAGCTGACAGTGGAGGAGATGGGGAGAATACGCCCTCCCTCTCCTCCGCAGCTGTGCAGTGATTATCGCATTATCGCATCTCAGTGGCATGACAGTTACATAACACTCGGCTTACACTCCAACAGAGCGGGAGCCGAGTATCATGCGATTGACTTGCATTAATGATTAGAGACAGCGCCGCTCCTACACACAGGCTATGACTGGTACTGCAGATCTAGGTTTTAAAATAAAAAATTAGTTCTTGCAATTTCCACATTGGCCACTAGGTCTAATAATGAGCTGTGCCATCCCCTACTGTGCATAGTGGATCCTGTGTTATCAGGCATTGTACAGGAGGGGGAGGAGGTGAGCTGTGACATCACCTATTGTGAATGGTGGATCCTGTGGTATATACTGTATATAGAGGTGTTATCAATCACTATACAGGCTGAGGTGAGCTGTGACATCCCCTACTCTGGTGGATTCTGTGTATCTACTATGTATAGAGTTATCAGTCATTGTACAAGAGGAGGAGGTGAGCTGTAATATCACCTATTATGAATGGTGGTGAATTGTCTGCTGTATATAGAGGTATTGCCTGTCATTGTACAGGAGGAGGAGGTGAGCTGTAACATAAATTATTGTGAATGGTGAATCCTGTTATTTACTGTATATAGAGATGTTATCAGTCATCGAATAGGAGGAGGTGAGCTGTGACATCTATTGAGAATGGTGGATCCTGTGTCATGTACTGTATATAGTGGTGTTATCAGTCGTACAGGAGGAGGTGACCTGTGACTTTACCTACTGTAAATGGTGGATCGTTTTATTCTCTGTATATAGAGGTGTTACCTTTTGTTCTTTCAATCCTATCTGTGATGATAATGATACTGCTGAAAATTCATCTGCTGGTCAATTGTCCTGACTTTAGGCAGATTCTTGTGTTTGCCTTGTGCTGCAACCAGCATCCTCCTACTTGTAACCATACTGTTCCTCAGCGCTGTGTGCATGTCCACTTCTGCTGCAATCGGGCGTGTGCAGCTGGTTCAGCTCTGCTGTTCCTGGGTGCTATCCGCACACTCGGCTCTGCTTCTCCAATGTACCGAACTGCCAACTCTGCTCTGTTGTTCCAAGGAGACGTCCACACATTCAGCTCTGTTATGTCAAGGTGCCGGTCTATGCTCTGTTCTGCCGTTTGTCGTGCCATCAAACCGATCTATCTTTACTGGTCCTTGTTCCTCCAAGTGCCGCCCGTCTTGTCCAGCTCTGCTGCATCAACACCTCCTGCCACACCGGTGACTGATATATGTATTGGTATAGACGGGTTTGTTGGTGCAGGAGGAGTAATGTGCAGGTGCTGGCAAGCACAGAAATAGATACTGTTGGTAACTAAGGGAACAGTGCCCCCCCGTTGCCGGTGTGAGTTGGACTGGCCTATGCCTCCCCTCCTTCAGACTGTATATGGTTTAACCCAGACAGAAAAAGTGCGGGAAAGTGTCTGTGAGGAGAGAGACCCGGACTGAGGGAGATTCAGGAAGTGGTTGTGTCACCCAGGGATATGGGCTACTCGGTTCCGGGCAGTACAGGTCTTGGGGAAGTCATAATGGTGGCCGTTACCCGTTTCCGTGCCCTGGGCCCTTTTTGTAATGGGGATATTTACAGGGGAGAATATGATAATGGTCACTTGTGACGCCACTTGCGGTGTTGCGGTTAAGTGTAGGGAGCCGCCGCTGCAGAATGTCTCTACTGGGGCTGGTGGTATTTGCAGCCAGAATGGTGGGCCTTCGGCAAGTAGGGCTTCCCAGAGGATTTATGGTGTAGTAGGCGTCGGAAGAAGGTAGTCTACACAGAGGTATAGTGCAACTGGTTTACTCACTGCTGGTAGATGTTGACTGGTTGCCCAAAGCTGGCTGGTTTCGCCTCCAGGTCCCCTTCATCCCAGTGCCAGTCTGCTTCTCTGGTACCTTCTTCCCCTGCACCTGTCTCTGGTTAATGGGTCCCCGTGACGTAGAGCAACTGGGGGTCCCCGGTCTGTGGTTTGTCCACTTCTGTCCGCCTGACTGTAGCGTGAACCCTGTGGGGTTGGAGTCTCTGGTCCTGTCCCCGGTTCTCCCTTTGCTACTAAGCCTTCAGATTCTTTGGGGTCACCGAGGTCCTTGATGGTTCCCTTTGATGTGCAGGTGTTAACAGGTCGGCTTGAAGCACTTTCCTGTCCTAGGGTCCTGTACCCCGTCGGTGCATAGTTCTGGGAGTCCTCCACTGGCAACCACTTCTCCTGGGTAGCAGGTCACCGTTACCTCTCGTCAAAGTCTCCACCATTCCACTTTACACTCCACACTGTACTGACTGCTGTCCACAGTCCGCCCCTCCCACCTGGTCAACTAGTGGACTGGATTGGCTCCACCTCTAGGCTGCCATCCGTTGGTCCCACCCTAGCCATATACCATTGTTTGGGGAAAAAACTGGGATTACCACGGTTTTTGTTGGTACCGTCACTGGGGTTCTGGGTCCCTAATGGGGTAGGCCCTGCATCCCTGGTGGGGATGCAGTACCTTGTAGCTCCCTGATGGCTTCAGGTTCAGAGAGAGAAGCCGGGGTGTTGCCTGAGGAGAAAACCCAGAGTATTGCTCAGTTGGTACCCGACCCATGAGAAGACGTCACCCAGATGAGCCCAGCTTCCCAGAGAAGTGCACACCAATGGACTTCGTACCCAAAGAGAGGACCAGTTCCCTGGACGGTACTGTGAGTTTGGACAGGTTAAGGTTTAGTGCAGACCTCCATAGTTAGTGCGGTGTCCGTACAGTCCCGTTAATGGAGGCCAGTTAGGTAAGAACGCAGAGTAGTAAAGTATAAGTATATATTGTCTGCAGCTGTTTGTACTGTTATTCATTGAGGCGACTGTTGTAGTTCGCTCCAGCTAAATAACTCAATTGTGTATTATCCCCTGTTCCGACATATCCCTTACCCTGTTGCCCCGCAACTCTTACGTGTTACCCTTCACCCCACGCGATAAATTACCGTTTTGTCTGTAAACTCCTCTGGTACCGTAACTTACTCTACACTGCGGTGTAAGGCCGGGCCTAGAGGTTTTGTTTTTGATTACGGTTTCCAGATTTGGCAAATTAGGACGTCTGTCCAAGGATTTATTCTATCACAGAATCTAATACCCATAGCATTCGATTTTTTTTCAAGGAAAGAATCCAGGCCTACCATGGACAACTTCAATGAAAGTTCCTTTACATCTTGTTGCATGGAGCTCAAAAACCTCTCTGCTCTTACAGTAAAGAACCCTCAACATGTGAGGATAGTGAAGCCCTCCTTCCAATTGAAGACGATGACCATTTTCTCCCAGGTCAGTGTTCTGGCCCACAAAAAGATGCAAAATTTAAAGAAATAGGTGTTTGTGCAAAAAGTGGTTGCCTTTGTGCCCTTTGATGCCAAACTAAGATGTTTTCCAGAAAACTGGCACATTGTACCAGAAATCTCCACCGGGTTAAAATTTACATAATTTCATTTTCTGGTGCACAAACAACACAAAAATGTATTAAGAGCTGTGAGCTTTCCTTCGCCGTGCATGTGATTCAAAACTGGAGCGTGGAATGACAATTTTGATAAATGTTCCCCGGTGGTTTGGGCAAAAACACAACTCTACAGAAAATGGGGACGGTTCTTTGTCTCTCTGATCCTTTTTAATTGTCTATTAGAGGTGCAACGGAGAAGCCTGCTTCAGTTTGGGGCATACAAGGCATTGGACGCTAGCAGGAGCATTGCATAAGTAAAAAGAAGGAAAGTCCCAACACCTACAGTGCTGGCAGAATAAGGCTGAAATGATGTTTTATGTAACTATTTTTTTTTAATTTTTTTTGTAAGTACATAGTGCTGGAGCAACCAGAACAACCCAAGCTATAAAATTGCAAATAAAAAATAAAAATTAAAATAAAAAATTAAATTAAAATAAATTTAAATTAAAATAAAAATTGCAAATAAAATGTCCATAAAATGAACACTTAAAAAAACATGATAAATGTAGCTACTGACACACAAAGAAAAAGTTATAAAAAAAATTGTATAAAAAATAGTATCACTGAACATGTCACCTGCGGCACATGAACATCACTTTTTTCTGTTCAATTTATCAGGCTGGGTTTGAGATCCCCAGTGTGGACTATAGAATGATGTAACAATGCAGGGGCAGAGACTATACATTTTCTCTGACAATTTCTTTGTACATACATGTAGTAAACACCTCTTTTTGCCAAAATTTATATACATTATGAACAGGAAGGAAAGTCCCAATGCCTAAAGTGCTGGCAGAATAATGATAAAAAGGTTCTGCAACTATAAAACAAACAAAAAAAAAAGCAGATAAGATACACTTAGCATAAGAATTGAGATAGTCCCTGGAATATTAGCTAACCATGCTTTATATGTATAGATGGCTACCCTCTACAGGTGGAAATGACTGATGACAACTTGTATTAAAGAATACATTTTATTACATTCTTCCAGAAAGCGGGAACAGCGCCAAGGCAGCAGCTGCAGGGGGGACCGGCAGTCATGTTAAGTAATTTGCCAGCACTTATTATTACGGGAGCTGGCGAGGATGGGACGTGGAGTCTGTGTGCAACGCGGGGTAAGCGCAGGAGCAGCAGCACGCACACTGTGCTGCAAGCAGGAAGCCTCAGCTGGAAAAGCACTTTAAAAACATTAAATATATCTTCATTCATTAAATTTCTGCATTTCTACGTGTAATATAATTCTATAGAAATAATCTCGGATATATACAGTCACTGACCGTCCATGGCAGCGATTCTTCCCATGCATAGAAAAAAAGTGAAATCTTTCCTCCTTGCCACAAACACCCGCTGGACTTTTTGCGTAAGACATAACGGGCCTGTGTTCCTCCGCTCTGTCACCGGGATGGATTGCATGGTGTCATACAGAGACAGGTACCGGAAATAAGGCGGAAAAGGAGGCAACATAATTACTGTGCAGTGCAAGATAACATATGTAGTGAAGAAAGTGATCAGCCCCATTCCACGAGGCGGCCTCGACTGAAGAGTCCCTGCAAAATCAGGAATCTGTGCGCTGAGCGCCATCGTCCGTCTGTGGAGGTCCTGCTGTCCTTGTTCATGGAGGGGGCAACAATCATGCTTTTGGTTTAGCTTTGGCTTCTTGCTTTGAGGCATTGTCTGTGTTGTCGTTAACTGAGGAGCTGACGAGACAGTCTTTCCTAAGAATACAGAAGTGGTAAATATCAGATTAACCCACGGAATTGCATGCACCCATCGATGCTGCTCTAAGCACAGGAACTAATGCCCAACCTCATAATTATCAGCACCATAGAAGTCCAGACAATCAATGCTGCTTCAGCTCGCCTAGAAATGACTCCAACTCGTCTAGAAATTACTCCAAACCACCAAGAAATGCCTCCAACTTTTTACTAATCCATCCAACCACCAAGAAATGCCTTCAATCTGCCTAGCAATGCCTCCAAACCACCAAGAAAGCCTCCAACCGCTTGGAAATCCATCCAACCACCTAGAAATGTCTTCAACCCACCTAGAAATGCCATCAACCCGCCTAGAAATGTCTCCAAACTACCAAGAAATGCCTTCAACACACCAAGAAATGCCTTCAACCCACCTAGAATTCCATCCAACCACCAAGAAATGCCTTCAACCTGCCTAGCAATGCCTCCAAACCACCAAGAAATGCCTCCAACTGCTTAGAAATCCATCCAACCACCTAGAAATGTCTTCAACCCACCAAAAAATGCCTTCAACCCACCTAGAATTCTATCCAACCACCAAGAAATGCCTTCAACCTGCCTAGAAATGCCTTCAACCCACCAAGAAATGCCTTCAACCCACCTAGAATTCCATCCAATCACCAAGAACTGCCTTTAACCCACCTAGAAATGTCTCAAAACCACCAAGATATGCCTTCAACCCACCTAGAAATGTCTCCAAACCACCAAGATATGCCTTCAACCCACCTAGAAATGTCTCCAAACCACCAAGATATGCCTTCAACCCACCTAGAAATGTCTCCAAACCACCAAGATATGCCTTCAACCCACCTAGAAATGTCTCCAAACCACCAAGATATGCCTTCAACCCACCTAGAAATGTCTCCAAACCACCAAGATATGCCTTCAACCCGCCTAGAAATGTCTCCAAACCACCAAGATATGCCTTCAACCCACCTAGAAATGTCTCCAAACCACCAAGATATGCCTTCAACCCACCTAGAAATGTCTCCAAACCACCAAGATATGCCTTCAACCCGCCTAGAAATGTCTCCAAACCACCAAGATATGCCTTCAACCCACCTAGAAATGTCTCCAAACCACCAAGATATGCCTTCAACCCACCTAGAAATGTCTCCAAACCACCAAGATATGCCTTCAACCCACCTAGAAATGTCTCCAAACCACCAAGATATGCCTTCAACCCGCCTAGAAATGTCTCCAACCACCAAGAAATCCCTTTTTCCCGCCTAGAAATGCCTCCAGATCAACCCCTTTTTTTCTGCTCCATTTATCAGGCCGGGTTTGGGACCCCCGGTATGGAGTATAGCCTGATGTAGCGATGCAGGGGCAGATCTATACGTTTTCTCTGTGACAATCTCTTTGTTTATGTAGTAAACGCCATTATTTGCCAAAATTTATATCCAACATGAACTCACTTTTTGTCACATTTTTTCTTTATAATGAAGCTCACGGTCTTCTTTATGATGAGGATTAATATTAGAAGTCCAATGACGCCACCAACAACCGACACGATAATTAGAGTCAGCGTGTTATCCACGATCTCAACTGAGGAAGAAAATAATGTGAGCATAAAACCCAAAAAAACTCAAGCAAAACTAAGCAAAATTCCTTTTACATAAGATTAACGCAGGATAGCAAAAATTTTTGCGTGGGTGGTTCTAATTTATCAGCATTCTGCCAGCACTATAGGTGCTGGCACTTGCATCCCTTCACTTCCGATCATATATTACTCATCTTATTGCTTCTGATGGCCGATCCTTTTGTTTTCTAGGAGATAAGTTCTTGCCAGAACCAGAAAAGTTTGTCAACTGCAGACAACCAAGCATTCCAGTGCATATAAATGTTATTTACCAGGTTCTCTTTATTTTGTAGCATTCTATTGATACTATACTTCTTTGCAAGAAAAACACTTTTTTAGGCTATGTGCCCACGCTGCGGAAAATTTGCGGAATTTGCCGCGATTTTTTCGCGGAAATTCTGCGGATTTTTCAAAAATCTGCAGTACAGCGAGTCCCCAGCCATTTCTACGGCATTTGGGAACTGCTGTGCCCATGCTGCGTTTTTTTTTCCATAGAGGAAATAATGCGGATTTCCCTGCGGAAAAATCTGCAGCATATCAATTATTCAATTTTCCGCAGGGTCCCATACATCATACATAGATGTAATTGTACTTCCGTTTGTGATAAGCCAATGCAAAAAAGAATGTACCTTTCCATCCATTGCACAAAAGGGGGTTAAAATATGACATTCAGTGATATGATGTGATGGTGTGATATTGTGGGTTGTGTATAATTTTGTGCAGGTTCGTATTTTAGGAGCCTTATTCCATTCATTATGTGTATTCCTTGTCTTGTCTGCAGGTCTGAGTATGAGAGAGGGGGTGGGAGGGAGAGATCGACAGAGACCAAAAGAACTGCGTTTGTTATATCAAAAAAACATGCAGATCGCAACAAAAATGCAGCGCAAACGCACTGCTTAGCATTTTGGTAGCGTTTTTCTACAACTCATTGATTTCAATGGGTGTAGAACGCTCAGGGCCGGATTATAGGCGGGGCTCCAACCCAGGGGCCCCCACCAAAAAAGCTTCTAAGGGGGCCCCCACCATACTTAGCACTAGGCACCTGTCACCACAGCGAGGTCGTTTGGAAGGCAAGTACGTGTGACGGGGGTTAATCGTTTGTGCGACACGGGCAACAAATTGCCTGTTCCGCACATACGGTGGGGGCGTGTGCGAGATCACATATGTAATTGAAACGTGTAAAGCAGCCTTAAGGCTATGTGCGCACTTACCGGATTTTGCCGCGGATTTGCTGCATGTTTCGCTGCAGAAAATGTTCATAACATCTCTGCAGTGAATCACCAGCAAATCCTATGGAGAAAAAAAATCCTGTGCACACTGGGCGGAATTTGACAGTTGCATGTTTTGCTGTGGGAATCCCGTAGCAAAAACAAGTGCATGTCACTTCTTTTCCGCACGTCGCTGCGGGATTTCACTCCCTTGACTCCAATGTTATTCATGAAATCCCGCAGGGAATAATGCAGGCAGCAAATTCTGTGCGGTTCACTGCGTTTTCCTGCGTTATTCCCTGCGGTATTTCGCGGTTTACCTCCGGTAATGTACATCGCCTGTCTGCGGTTTGCAGGGAAGTGATGTCATTACAGGAAGAGGAAGCCGTGCAAAGTAAACACAGACACAGACACACACAGACACACACACATCACAGACACATAGATCACAGACACATAGATCACAGACACGTAGATCACAGACACATAGATCACAGACACGTAGATCACAGACACATAGATCACAGACACAGACACATAGAACACACATAGAAAGAAAACGGAAATATAGAAAACAAAGAACGTGGGCTCCGCTGCATATTTACCTTCCAGCCGAGGTAAGTGTAAGGGGTGGACAGACCCCTTACAAGGAAGCACAGGTTTTCTCTGAAGTGGTTAATGCTGTCCCCATAGAAACTGTACAGGAGGGAGGAGGAGCCGGCAGCTTAGGGGGAAAGGAAGTGTGTGCTGAAGGCAGTTGTGTCCGGGACGGGAGAGAAGAAACAGCCAGGGGCAGAGTGTGGAGCTGAGTGGGCAGAAAGAAAGAAAGAAGGGAGCTGGAAGAACAGGGAAGCCGGAGAGAAAAGGAGCGGGCGGAACCTCATAGTGCGAAGCAGTACCGGTGTGGGTCCGGGCTGTGGGTAGCCATAAGTGGGAGCCAGGTGAAGCAGATTAGCCGGGCACATCCCCGCTGGAGGAGACGTCAGGGCAGGCTTTCCCCAGCTAAGAAAAGAACGTGAAGTCATCTGTAACTGCCGGTTTTTGGAAAGAGTTGTGAAATAAAGAATGTCTCTTATTTGCATCGAACCATGCCTGGAGAGTGTTTACACGTCGGACGACATCTGCACCACCACACTCTGCCCCACCAAGACATCTCCCGTCCCGATAGTGACGGCGGAGCCAGGGGTAAGCCTGACAGAAGGGGCCACGACTACAAGCCCAGAGGCGCCCCTGGCACCCCGTTACATGTGGCGTAGTCGGCAGGATCCGGATCATATGCAAGGGGTCCCGCTCCAAGAAGAAGGAGATCAAGTGATGCCGAGGACACTGGATCCAGATTATTGGAAAAGAGTCCCGATCCCATGGTGGGAAGAGGAAGAAGTGCCTAAGGCGTTGGACCGGGCACAAGATGGCGGCAAGATGGCCGTTGTCTGTGAAGACACAGAAAGCGCGCGCAGAATTGGCGCCAAAAGAAGAGCCTGGGGCTGGCCGGTGCCGAAAAAGAAGTTCGGAGTACTCCGCCCAAAGAGGGGAGGTGCCGGTCCCAGGGCACGAAGGAAGATATGTGAAGTGGGCGGTGTTCCAGAGAAAAAGAAGAACCGCCGCGTAGGGGTCGACCTGATGTGTGAGACTGGGGGTGGAGTATACCCAAGAGCGGGAAAAGTAAGCCCGCCTCCACTTCCTCCAGCATCTCCACTGACCCCGACGCCATTACCAGAAACGCTGACTCCGAGCAAGATGGAGACTCCAGGAAGACAGCAAGCTGCGGTAGCCGCACTAGTAGCGACTAGCCTGGGCAGAGGACGCCCGAAGCAGACTGCGGCTGCGGAAGGACCCACCCTTAACCTACCGGCTGTGCCAGGAGGACCGGAGCGGCCCACTACACAAGAGGCCGCACAGTGGCAACAGGAAATCGAGTGGGAGGAATGCCAATACCGGCGGCGGTCGCAGCAAAGACCGGTGCTAGCTGAACTCTCCCACCCGAGACGTTGGAGCAACCCGCCAACTACGAGCCCTTCCAGAGGCTGCGCCAGTTGCCCGGACAGTCCCTGTCGGAGTACGTGCAGGCCCAACGAGCCGAATGGCAACGTGCATATCATCCGGAGTGACTTTTCAAGACCGGAAGATGGCGGGCCTGTTTTTGTTCAACACCGGCGTTGTTTTGAGCCGGAAGAAGGTGTGTTGTTTGTAACCGTTCAAGTTGCTGAGCCCGGAAGAGAGCCTGATGCTGGACTGAGCCAGGGGCTCCCTCCGCGTCGTTAAGAAGATTTTTGCCGAGTTGTAATCCTGCCAGCTAACGTCTAAGACCGGGAGTGCTGCAAAAGCCTCCGGGCAGAA
Source organism: Anomaloglossus baeobatrachus (assembly GCF_048569485.1). Taxonomy (NCBI): domain Eukaryota; kingdom Metazoa; phylum Chordata; class Amphibia; order Anura; family Aromobatidae; genus Anomaloglossus; species Anomaloglossus baeobatrachus. The sequence goes on along the minus strand of NC_134363.1, from coordinate 170,150,464 downwards.
ACTCCACTAAGACCGGGAGTGCCTGCCGACGGCCTCCGAGCACGACTAAGACCGGGAGCTTCCAGGAGGAACTCCGGGCGCTGGACTGGTGTGCCCTTGCGGGTGCCCTCAGGTGAACATGTTCGCAGTTTCATTAAAATGACTTTGTTTAGTTTTAAAATGTGATTTTAGATTTGTGCCTTGCCGGGAGGCTTAGGCTTAAAGAGGGGAGGTATGTAAGGGGTGGGCAGACCCCTTACAAGGAAGCACAGGTTTTCTCTGAAGTGGTTAATGCTGTCCCCATAGAAACTGTACAGGAGGGAGGAGGAGCCGGCAGCTTAGGGGGAAAGGAAGTGTGTGCTGAAGGCAGTTGTGTCCGGGACGGGAGAGAAGAAACAGCCAGGGGCAGAGTGTGGAGCTGAGTGGGCAGAAAGAAAGAAAGAAAGAAGGGAGCTGGAAGAACAGGGAAAGGCCGGAGAGAAAAGGAGCGGGCGGAACCTCATAGTACGAAGCAGTCCCGGTGTGGGTCCGGGCTGTGGGTAGCCATAAGTGGGAGCCAGGTGAAGTAGAGTAGCCGGGCACATCCCCACTGGAGGAGACGTCGGGGCAGGCTTTCCCCAGCTAAGAAAGGAACGTGAAGTCATCTGTAACTGCCGGTTTTTGGAAAGAGTTGTGAAATAAAGAATGTCTTTTATTTGCATCGAACCATGCCTGGAGAGTGTTTACACGTCGGACGACATCTGCACCACCACACTCTGCCCCACCAAGACATCTCCCGTCCCGATAGTGACGGCGGAGCCAGGGGTAAGCCTGACAGAAGAGGCCACGACTACAAGCCCAGAGGCGCCCCTGGCACCCCGTTACATAAGCACACAGCGGCGGGCCGGTATTCTCAGGCTGGGGAGGGCGAGGGGCAGGGATAATGTCCCCCACCTCACTCCCCCTCCCGCAGCTGAGAATATCAGCCGCAGCTGCCCCGGGACTGTCGCATGCATTATGCTGCAGTACCGGCGTGTCCCCGGCTCTTCCTGCCGCCGTGTAGCAGTGGCAGCAAGGTAATACAAGGGGTTAATGATGGTGGGGGACCACCGCTATTAACTCCAGGCTTGATCATGGCAGCGTCTATGTGACAGCTGACATGATCAACCCGTAAGTAAAGTGAATAAAACACACACACACAAAAAATCCTTTATTTTAAATAAAACAAACAAGCCTCGTTCACCATTTTATTAACCCCTCCCGCACCAAAGCTCCGGCGTAATCCACCGCTCCGGCGTAATCCACAGGTCCTGCGCTGCTTACATCCAGCCGCGACTGTCACAGACACAGCGCTGAATGAAAGCAGCAGACAGCAGAGGTAATTACCGGTCATTTCCCACGGCCGGTAATGTGAACTCACTGCCGACCGTGGGAAATGCAGCGATCTGTCCTCTATCTATCTATCTATCCCTCTATCTGTCTGTCTATCTATCTATCCCTCTAGCTATCCCTCTAGCTATCCCTCTATCTATTCTTCTGTCTATCTACTATCTCAGAATTAAATGACTTTTTTTTTTTTTTTCTTCAATGTGCTTTATTGCATTGAATGCAATAAAGCATATCCCAACCCGCACGCGGCAAAACCGCGGCAATACCGCGGTAAAACCGCGGCAAACCGCATGCGGTTTTCGGGTGCGGTTTCCCGCGGTTTTTTACCGCGGGTGCGGTAATCTTTGAGAGCATGCGGAATTTTCTCAAGAAAATTCCATTTCCCAGTGCGCACATAGCCTTACTCTACTTTGTGTGTATAAGTGACGGCTGTTAGTTATCCTGGACTGTATCTGTATTGTAGTACTGGAAATCTGAATGTGGCAGAACAGGATAAGATAACTGTTCAGTGGATTTATATCTAAATGCTGCAGTTCGCGCTCTACTGTTATGGCTAAAAATGTTAACGTTATGGGGCCCCCACCAGATTTTCTGCCCAGGGGCCCCCACCAACCTTAATCTGGCCCTGAGAACGCTGCCAAAACGGGCTTAAGAAGTGACATGATGGTTTTTTAAACGCAGAGATTTTGTCAATTTTTTGACAATCAAAACGTTGCGTTTAAAAAAGCATCGTGCGCACGGATTTTGCATGATTCGCATAGACTTTGCTGGGGAAGCAGAACGCATGCATTTTCACAATGTGACGCTGCAGCTTAAAACGCTGCAAAAACGCAAAAAAAAACCGCAACGTGCACATGAGCCCTAAAAACGTAGCAAAAACACAAAAAATGCAGCTTTTTTTTTACAGTCAAAAGAGCAGGTTTTGTTGCAAAATAAAATCTGCAAGTATTCTGGCAAAAAAACCTCTGCAAAAATGTAGCAAAAACACAGAACAAAAAATGGAGCTTTTTATAGTAAAAAGAGCAAGTTTTGTAGCCCAAAACCCCCCAGCAAAAATGCAGTAAAAACAAGCAAATAAATGCAGCTTTTTTTTTTACAGTCAAAAGAGCAGGTTTTGTTGCAAAATAAAAGCTGCAAGTTTTTTTTAGCAAAAAAAAGAAAACCTCTGCAAAAATGCAGCAAAAACAGCACAAAAAATGCAGCTTTTTACAGTCAAAAGAGCAGGTTTTGTAGCCAAAAAACCTCAGCAAAAATGTAGTAACAAGAAGCAAATAAATGTAGCTTTTTTACAGTCAAAAGAGCAGGTTTTGTAGCCCAAAAAAAACAGCAAAAATGCAGTAAAAACAAACAAATAAATGCAGCTTTTTTTTTTACAGTCAAAAGAGCAGGTTTTGTTGCAAAATAAAAGCTGCAAGGTTTTTTTAGCAAAAAAAAAAAAGAAAACCTCTGCAAAAATGCAGCAAAAACACACCATAAAAAAATGCAGCTTTTTACAGTCAAAAGAGCAGGTTTTGTAGCCAAAAACCCCCCAGCAAAAATGCAGTAACAAGAAGCAAATAAATGCAGCTTTTTTTTTTACAGTCAAAAGAGCAGGTTTTGTTGCAAAATAAAATCTGCAAGTATTATAGCAAAAAAAAACCTCTGCAAAAATGTAGCAAAAACACAGAACAAAAAATGGAGCTTTTTATAGTAAAAAGAGCAGGTTTTGTAGCCCAAAACCCCCCAGCAAAAATGCAGTAACAAGAAGCAAATAAATGCAGCTTTTTTTTTTTACAGTCAAAAGAGCAGGTTTTGTTGCAAAATAAAAGCTGCAAGTTTTTTTTAGCAAAAAAAAGAAAACCTCTGCAAAAATACAGCAAAAACAGCACAAAAAATGCAGCTGTTTACAGTCAAAAGAGCAGGTTTTGTAGCCAAAACCCCCCCCAGCAAAAATGCAGTAAAAACAAGCAAATAAATGCAGCTTTTTACAGTCAAAAGAGCAGGCTTTGTTGCAAAAAATCAGCAAAAAATCAGCAAAAACATGTGGGTTTTTTTACAGTCAAAAGAGCAGGTTTTGTAGCAAAAAAAAAAAAAACCCAGCAAAAATGCAGTAAAAATGCTCCAAAACACAGCAAAAATGTAGCTTTGTTACAGTCAAAAGAACAGGTTTTGTAGCAAAAAAATACCCCAGTAAAAATGCAGTAAAAACAAGCAAATAAATGCAGTTTTTTTCAGCCAAAAGAGCAGGTTTTGGAGCAAAAAAAAATAAAAAATAACCCAGCAAAAATGCAGCAAAAAATGCAGCTTTTTTACAGTCAAAAGAGCGTGTTTTGTTGCAAAAATTCAGCAAAACACGTGCTTTTTATTTACAGTCAAGGGAGCAGGTTTTGTTGCAAAAAAACCCCCAGCAAAAAACCGCAGCAAAAACTGCAGCTTTTTTACATTCAAGAGAGCAGGTTTTGTTGCAGAAAAAAACAGCAAAACCACAATGTGTGAACATAGCCTTAAACTGTTGCTGCCTCCGTCAGCGGACGTCCAGCTGCGATTCCCGCTATTTAATGCTGTGGACATGATTGTGAAGTAGGTGCATTATATAGGATGAAGCTTGTGTCTGCATTCTTAGCAGAAATTAACAGGCTGCAGATGTTTTTCTCCGCATATGGATGAGATTTCTTAAAATCTCACGCACTATAAACAGAGGATTTTCCGCAAGTGAAAAAATGCAAAAAGGGAATTTTGTCCTGGGCTAGGAGGGCGTACGGTGGGCGGAAGGAAGACTTCTACTTTGCATCACCCAAATTCAAATTTGAAGACGAAAAATCTGTAGTGCGTATTTACATCACGGATTTCATCTTTTATATTGCATTGAGTGAAATCTGGGGCAAATTGATAAAGGAAAATCCACCCTAAAATTTGCAGATTTCAGCGGCAAAATCCGTGGTTGACAATTTGTAAAAATAACAGGCCGTTCACACGTCAGGGACACTCACACTTGTCCACCACCGTCAGGAAGAGCGTGGCGTTGCTTTTGGTGTCTTTTTCCTTTTTGTTTATCACAATGCATGTATAGCGTCCGGCGTCATCGTATTCCACGTTGGTCAGGAGTAAGGTCAGATTATAATCCTTGGTTTTATTGCTGGGAAGGAGCTGTAGTCGATCGTGCCGATAACTTTTATTTGGAATATCTATAGGTTTTGGTAGTGAATTCTTGTTCTTAAGTTTTCCATGATAAAGCTGGAAATAAGAAAAGACAGAAAGATGGAAATAAATCATAAAGCTTGGTCAATAGTTGCAGTACATATTACGAAATATTCTTTGAGTGTGTTAGAAACTGAGCCATAGTCTCCTTCCTCACCCTCACTTTCCTGTGTGTGGATGAAAGACAACAGCTGCAGCAGGAGCCTCTCCCCTCTGCTTTGTCTTCAGTAAGACAATCCTCCATACAGAATAATGGGCCCCACATAGCCCTCCATACAGAATAATGGACCCCACATAGCCCTCCATACAGAATAATGGACCCCACATAGCCCTCCATACAGAATAATGGACCCCACATAGCCCTCCATACAGAATAATGGGCCCCACATAGCCCTCCATACAGAATAATGGACCCCACATAGCCCTCCATACAGAATAATGGACCCCACATAGCCCTCCATACAGAATAATGGACCCCACATAGCCCTCCATACAGAATAATGGGCCCCACATAGCCCTCCATACAGAATAATGGGTCCCACATAGCCCTCCATACAGAATAATGGGCCCCACATAGCCCTCCATACAGGATAATGGGCCCCACATAGCCCTCCATACAGAATAATGTGCTCCACATAGCCCTCCATACAGAATAATGTGCCCCACATAGCCCTCCATACAGAATAATGGGCCCCACATAGCCCTCCATACAGAATAATGAGCCCCACATAGCCCTCTATACAGAATAATGGGCCCCACATAGCCCTCCATACAGAATAATGGGCCCCACAGAGTCCTCCATACAGAATAATGGGCCCACATAGTCCTCCATACAGAATAATGGGCCCCACATAGCCCTCCATACAGAATAATGTGCTCCACATAGCCCTCCATACAGAATAATGGGCCCCACATAGCCCTCCATACAGAATAATGGCCCCACATAGTCCTCCATACAGAATAATGGGCCCCACATAGCCCTCCATACAGAATAATGGGCCCCACATAGCCCTCCATACAGAATAATGGGCCCCACATAGCCCTCCATACAGAATAATGGGCCCCACATAGCCCTCCATACAGAATAATGGGCCCCACATAGCCCTCTATACAGAATAATGGACCCCACATAGCCCTCCATACAGAATAATGGGCCCCACATAATCCTCCATACAGAATAATGGGCCCCACATAGCCCTCCATACAGAATAATGGGCCCCACATAGCCCTCCATACAGAATAATGTGCCCCACATAGCCCTCCATACAGAATAATGTGCCCCACATAGCCCTCCATACAGAATAATGGGCCCCACATAGTCCTCCATACAGAATAATGGGCCCCACATAGTCCTCCATACAGAATAATGGGCCCCACATAGTCCTCTATACAGAATAATGTGCCCCACATAGCCCTCCATACAGAATAATGGGCCCCACATAGCCCTCCATACAGAATAATGGGCCCCACATAGCCCTCCATACAGAATAATGGGCCCCACATAGCCCTCCATACAGAATAATGAGCCCCACATAGCCCTCTATACAGAATAATGGGCCCCACATAGCCCTCCATACAGAATAATGGGCCCCACAGAGTCCTCCATACAGAATAATGGGCCCACATAGTCCTCCATACAGAATAATGGGCCCCACATAGCCCTCCATACAGAATAATGTGCTCCACATAGCCCTCCATACAGAATAATGGGCCCCACATAGCCCTCCATACAGAATAATGTGCCCCACATAGCCCTCCATACAGAATAATGGCCCCACATAGTCCTCCATACAGAATAATGGGCCCCACATAGCCCTCCATACAGAATAATGGGCCCCACATAGCCCTCCATACAGAATAATGGGCCCCACATAGCCCTCCATACAGAATAATGGGCCACACATAGTCCTCCATACAGAATAATGGGCCCCACATAGCCCTCCATACAGAATAATGTGCTCCACATAGCCCTCCATACAGAATAATGGGCCCCACATAGCCCTCCATACAGAATAATGGGCCCCACATAGCCCTCCATACAGAATAATGGCCCCACATAGCCCTCCATACAGAATAATGGGCCCCACATAGCCCTCCATACAGAATAATGGGCCCCACATAGCCCTCCATACAGAATAATGGCCCCACATAGCCCTCCATACAGAATAATGGGCCCCACATAGCCCTCCATACAGAATAATGGGCCCCACATAGCCCTCCATACAGAATAATGGCCCCACATAGCCCTCCATACAGAATAATGGACCCCACATAGCCCTTCATACAGAATAATGGGCCCCACATAGCCCTCCATACAGAATAATGGGCCCCACATAGCCCTCCATACAGAATAATGGACACCACATAGCCCTCCATACAGAATAATGGCCCCACATAGCCCTCCATACAGAATAATGGGCCCCACATAGCCCTCCATACAGAATAATGGCCCCACATAGCCCTCCATACAGAATAATGGGCCCCTCATAGCCCTCCATACAGAATAATGGGCCCCACATAGCCCTCCATACAGAATAATGGGCCCCACATAGCCCTGCATACAGAATAATGGGCCCCACATAGCCCTCCATACAGAATAATGGGCCCCACATAGCCCTCCATACAGAATAATGGGCCCCACATAGCCCTCCATACAGAATAATGAGCCCCACATAGCCCTCTATACAGAATAATGGGCCCCACATAGCCCTCCATACAGAATAATGTGCTCCACATAGCCCTCCATACAGAATAATGAGCCCCACATAGCCCTCTATACAGAATAATGGGCCCCACATAGCCCTCCATACAGAATAATGTGCTCCACATAGCCCTCTATACAGAATAATGGGCCCCACATAGCCCTCTATACAGAATAATGTGCTCCACATAGCCCTCTATACAGAATAATGGGCCCCACATAGCCCTCCATACAGAATAATGAGC
>NC_134363.1:170057994-170137994 GCF_048569485.1 Anomaloglossus baeobatrachus | reverse complement strand
GTATTCATGCCTGATTAGGATATCAGTGAGCGCTTCGTAAGTACGGACTTTCAGCCCCTTTTTAGGAGAATTTAGCAAGACATCTTTAGGCTATGTGCACACAGTGCGTTTTTTGCGGCGTTTTTGCGCGTTTTTCGGGTGCGTTTTTGGCCTCAAAACTGCAGGACTTTGCTTCCCCAGCAAAGTCTATGAGTTTTCATTTTTGCTGTCCCCACACATCTGTTTTTTTTCAGCTGCGTTTTTGTGGTGCCACAAAAACGCAGCATGTCAATTATTCCCGCGTTTTTCACTGCGCTTTTCATCCATTGAGTTCAATGGGATGTTGAAAGACGCAATGAGAAACGCAAATAGCTGCGTTTTGGTGCGTTTCTAAGACCAAAAACGCAGCTATAAACGCAGGAGGTGGGTAGTAAAGTGACGTGTACAGGAAGAGGATTCCTTCTGTCAGTATATACAGAAGCGTGAATCCTCCCGGTACCGTCACCGTCGCTTCCATCTCCCGTCCGGTGCATGTATGCTGCCGTGTGGCGCCATGTACAGGCAGGAGGTGGAAGCGGCTGCAAAATCAAAAGTTAACAGTAAAAAAAAAAAGGTTATACTCACCTGTCTGCAGACTCCCAGTGCCATGCCCGCTCCCATCTCCTCTCACGGTATCGCCGCTCCGGCTGTGTGCAGACGGCTGGGACACCTCCGGTGGATGCAGGACCTGGCGATGGATCACCTGATGCAGTCACCTGACGCATCAGCTGATCGTAAGTATCGCGGTGACGCGGGCGCCCGGCCGGTATCAGCGGATGCGTCAGGAGACTTCATCCCTGATTACCGGCAGTTGCTGCAGCGATCGGACGGGATCAGACTCCCGCCCCATCGCTCCAGGAGCTGCCGGTAATCAGCACATAGGTGAGTATTATTATTTTTATTTTTTTTTGCACCGATGCATCAGCTGATTGTATAATCGGCTTTTATACAATCAGCTGATGTGTGATGTGATTCAGGCACTTGATCCTGACACATCATCTGATCGCTTTGCCTTCCAGCAAACCGATCAGATGATATTGGATCCTGATTGGACGGCGCGGGACCCTAACCCAGGGTTACTGCGGAGGGGGGTTTATTTCAATAAAGATGGAGTCACTAATTGTGTTGTGTTTTATTTCTAATAAAAATATTTTTCTGTGTGTTGTGTTTTTTTTTTATCTTTACTAGAAATTCATGGTGGCCATGTCTAATATTGGCGTGACACCATGAATTTCGGGCTTAGGGCCAGCTGATAATATACAGCTAGCCCTAACTCCATTATTATTACCCAGCTAGCCACCCGGCTTCAGGGCAGCTGGAAGAGTTGGATACAGCGCCAGAAGATGGCGCTTCTATGAAAGCGCCATTTTCTGGGGTGGCTGCGGGACTGCAATTCACAGTGGGGGTGCCCAGAAAGCATGGGCACCCTGCACTGTGGATTCCAATCCCCAGCTGCCTAGTTGTACCCGGCTGGACTCAAAAATTGGGCGAAGCCCACGTGATTTTTTTTTAAATTATTTCATGAAATTCATGAAATAATTTAAAAAAAAAAAGGGCTTCTCTATACTTTTGGTTCCCAGCCGGGTACAAATAGGCAGCTGGGGGTTGGGGGCAGCCGTACCTGCCTGCTGTACCCGGCTAGCATACAAAAATATGGCGAAGCCCACGTCATTTTTTTTGTTTGGGGGGCAAAGAAATCCTGCATACAGTCCTGGAAGGAGGATGCTGAGCCTTGTAGTTCGACAGCTGCTGTCTGCTCTCCTGCATACACTATTGGATGGAGGATGCTGAGCCTTGTAGGTCTGCTCCCCCTGACTCTCCCTCAAGCATACAGTCCTGGATGGAGCATGCTGAGCCTTGTAGTTCTGCAGCTGCTGTCTGCTCTCCTGCATACACTATTGGATGGAGGATGCTGAGCCTTGTAGTTCTGCAGCTGTCTGCTCTTCTGCATACACTAGTGGAGAATGAAGAACACATTGAAGAAGGAAATGACATCAGACCTTTTTTTTTTGTTCACTGATAAAAAACGCATAAAGATGCAGTGAGCAAAAACGCAGCAAAAAAACGCACCAAATCGCGGCAAAACGCGTGCGTTTTTTGCCGCGTTTTTTCGACGCAGGTGCGTTTTTGTGCGTTTTTAGCGGCCAAAAACGCACAAAAACGCAGCGTCAAAAAGACGCACTGTGTGCACATAGCCTTAGAGCAACATCATCAAAATCTTCCATTATCTTTCAGCATTTTCTAATATTCCTATATAGAAATAATCATTTTATCTGGTAAATCACATACATTCCTTTGTTCTATCACTGACACTTGCAATAAACAAAGGTCTAATTCATCATTTGGGGTTTTTTTTTATTAAAGTCATTTCTTTTTTTACCTTGTGATATTCATCGACATTTTTTTCAATGTTCATGAATTTTGCACAAAATATAAAAAATGGTGTTTATTTTTTTTTTTAATCTTTTTTGTGACTTTATAAAAAAAGTTGCAAATTCCGCCAAAATGTAGCAAAAAAAATTCAGACGTAGTAAAAATGACTTTAGGGAGTGGAGAGCAGTACATTTGCGCAAAAAATTAGCAAATTTTTTTAATTGATACATCAGTCGAAAAAATATGAAAAACCTCACAATGCAGAATACTAAATAAAACACATATAAAATAGATTAAAATAGACTACATATATGAAATAATGAAAAACGAAAACAACTAGACCTAAAAACGGGGCAAATGCAATAATGAATCGGACCGCTCTGTGTTTACAGCAGGCCACAGGCTTTGTAGTCAAATTACTTCTATCCAGTAATAAAAATAGATTGTCCTTTACGTAAGGAAATATAAAGTAAGCTATTTTCATCTCCCTTATGGTTCGCCGTCCTCCCAGCGCCATTAGTCAATGTCTTCTAATGTTACTAGGGGAAGAAGGAGGCAAAAAGGACAAGTGAGAAAGTAGAACAGCCCATTACTAACATTATGGTATGTATACGATCCATATCTAAAAGGTTAAATATTTTTAAGGAGGTTTTATGGGTTCGAGAAATAGGCGGCTTTTGATGGTCATGCGGTAGTGTGCGCGAGTATCCACTCGGCTACCTCCATTCTCGTAGACAGTAGACGGAGTAGTGGTCACGCATGCGCAGTATCATTCCATTCACACAGGAGACTCGGGGACACCCAATCGGACACATCACTGATCCACAGCCTAAGTTTTAATTATTGGAGTGCCCCTTGGTTACAGGGGTTGTCAACTACCAGGACATCCCCTTCTGATTCCACAGGTTTCCCCCACATAAAATAATAAAGCCTATACTCACCTCCCATATCGGTGCCATTCCAGCGGTGCTGCGATTCGTGTTCTTGGGGGGGGTCATGTGAAGGTGTAATGTCATGTGAGCCCTGCGTCCAATCAGCGCCGGCTTCTGTCTCTCCACCATCGGACCAAACATGCAATCAACAGGAAGTGAGAGTGTCGGCTGCCACTCACTTCCTGTTGATTGCTCATTTGGTCCAAAGGCAGGGAAACAGGAGCCGTGTATGATTGGACGTGGGACTTACGTGACATCAAGGCTCACATGAGGTTGCGACGTCATGCAAGCCCTGCAACCAATCAGCACCGTTTTCTGTCTCCCAGCCTTCGGACCAAAGGAGCAATCAACAGGAAGTGAGCGCTGCGGCTGTCACTCACTTCCTGTTGATTGCTAATTTGGTCCGAAGGCGGGAATACAGAAGCTGGCGCTGTTTGGACTCGAGGCTTGCGTGATGTCGGGGGTCTCATGAGTTTGTGACGTCACGCAAGCCCTGCATCCAGTCAGCGCCAGCTTTTATCTCCCTGCCTTCGGACCAAAAAAGCAATCAACAGAAAGTGAGCACTGCAGCTACCACTCACTTCCTGTTGATTGCTCGTTTGGTCCGAAGGAAGGGAGACAAATGCCGGCGCTGATTGGACGAAGGGTTCAGATGACATTACACCTTCACGTGAGCTCCAGGAACACGAGCTACAGCACTACTGGAATTGTGACAATATGGGAGGGGAGTATAGACTTTACTATTTTACCTGGGGGAAACATGGGGAATCAGAAGGGGTTTTACCTAGTAGTGGACAACCCCTTTAATATTAGGGTTGGTGTGTAGAAAAATCTGACGATACGCCACTAGGTGTCACTAGAAGCTACTAGAGACTGGGAAGTCAAACACGCCGGTGGTCAGAAGCCAGAAAGTCAGATAAGGTACACAGGGAGTGAGCAGAACCAGGGTCAGGGTACAAGCCGCAGATCAGAAGCCAGAAAGTCAGGTAAGGTACACAGGGAGCGAGCAGAGCCAAGGTCAGGGTACAAGCTGGAGGTCAGAAGCCAGGAAGTCAGATAAGTTACATAGAGAGCAAGCAGAGCCAGGGTCAGGGTACAGGCCAGAGATCAGAAGCCAGGAAGTCAGATAAGGTACACAGGGAGCGAACAGAGCCGACGTCAGGGTACAAGCTGGAGCTTAGAAGCCAGGAAGTCAGATAAGTTACACAGAGAGTGAGCAGAGCCAGGGTCAGGGTACAGGCCAGAGATCAGAAGTCAGGAAGTCGGATAAGGTACACAGGGAGCGAACAGAGCCGACGTCAGGGTACAATAATAATAAGAAGAAGCCAGAGGTCAGCAGCCAGAGGAATAACGTCAGATTCAGGGGCACGGGCAGAGAAAGGTAACAAAAGTCAGGGGTAGGGAGGCAAGATCAGAACAACAAAACTCTCGGGAGCCAGAGAACTCACAATAGAGCAGGAGCTACGACTGACAGAATTTCGGCTGAAGTTGCTCTCTAATGAAGTTGAGCACTCAACCGTAACAGGGCGCCTGAACACAGGTCCCTCCCCGCACCCTGCACCCAAAGGCAGGGAAGTAACCTGTCACCTGGAGCATAATACAGAACACTCAGTCTTCTGGAGAACAGACCACCGCGGATTAAGACAAAAAGTAAGTAATTAGGTGATAACTTGCTGATCAGGAGGGTCTGGCCATTGAGACCTGCACGGATCGGCAGAATGGGGAACTTTTATCCTCGATGGGGACCTTTTATCTCCATTACATGGTCAGCACCTGACCACTCCACTCATGTTGGATAGAAAGTCAATAGGTCAATCATGCACACTGTCGCTCCATTATAACTGGGATAAAGGTGCTCCATTCTGATAATCGGTGCGGGGTCCCAGTCCTCGGACCAATTCACAGATCATCAAGTTATCACCTTTCCTGCAGATGATAACTCTCACCGAACAGCTCCTTTAAGGGTGACTATCATATGGCTCAACTGGTTGCGGTGGCCATCAAGCTGCCCTCTCACTATAAAGATAATGTGCACAACACGGCAATAAGGTCAATATCAAAGTGATTAACTATTTTTAGAGATAAGCTAAAAGGATAATCCGGCTCCACTAAAACATCTGGATATGAGCGGAGCTGGTAATGTCTCATCTATGGGTAGCTGCCGGCTCGTGGGCACGGGTATCACGTACTTCTCCTATTGTGCGCAAGCGGCAGGTGTTGCGCTTCTGTTGTAGTTTGCTAAACCAAATTTTAGGATGGGTCGACCAAACAGCTCCGACTTTTTTGGAGCATCACCAAACAAATGACTGCCAATTTTTCGACTGTGCTCAAACCAGCAGAAAACCTGCAGACAAGAGGAAGACGTGACCCTTCTCTGCTCGCTGCTCCCAAAAAGTGAGGAGCAGAAGACTCCAGCACAAGGATTCGTGAGGACACATAACAAGGAGCCCCAAGACTATAAATATAAAGCAATCTTCTCCAGCGTACGTGATAATTTGGGGGAAAAAGTTGGTTGCAGATCACCAACAATGATATTTACAGATTGCTCTGAACCTGGAGGGCTGTGATGCAGATGCGCTTCCACTACCGCTTATTAATTATTTACCCTCGGCACTAAGTGCCCGCACAACCTAATGCTTCTCATTTTTGCTGACATTGAAATATTCACATAAAAATGTCAACAGAAGATCTAATGTTTGTTTTCCTCCTACCAAAAAAGTTGATAAAGTTTCCAAAAGCACTACACTGCATTTTCTTATTTTGCACATATTGTGGATAACAGTTTATATAACCCAGAGCAGCATTCATAATTCTGCTGCCACTTTTTTTATCAGTTCATATGTTTTTTTATTTTGTTGGCCACTATTTGACTATTTTAGGGATACCTGATACTTTTGTTTTATCAAAAAGTCACAAAAATTGGCACAAATGTTGTACAGCCCCCTTTCCCTCCTGTGGAAATTTTAGCACAATTTTTGCAACATTTCAACAGAACTTGAGACTTTTTGCTCTAAAAAAAATTCAAAACAATTTGAGCTAAAAAAATAAAGAGCAATTTTTATGTTGCAAACAAACATGTGTGAACTACGTGCTTCATTTTGTTGAATTTGTGGTGGATCGTCCAAAAAATCAGAAATCTTTCGGTCTCCGCCAGCCCCAAATACTGCTAAACTGACTGCAAAAAACACAGAGGTTTTTCTTATGAGCGCTTAACTTTGGAGACTTGTCCTCTGCATCCAATCTGGAAAGTCCATACCACCATCGCTTAGCCATGCAGAATGGCCATGTGCCAGAATATGTAGTTAAAGGGAATCTGTCAGCAGGTTTTTACAAATTAATCTGAGAGCAGCATGATGTAGGGGCAGAGAGCCTGATTCCAGGCATGTCACTTGCTCAGTTTCAATACAATCTATGTTTTATCTGCAGATTATCACTAAAGGACTAGTTGTCTCCTGCCAAGCAGTCCAGTTAATCTGTGTAACCCTGCCCCACCTCTGATTGGCAGATTTATGTCAATGTACAGAGGATGCTGCTAATCAGTGGTGTTGGCTGGGTTATACACAGCTCAGCTGTCATGCGAAGTTTTGCACAGAGTTCGCCAACTGTTATGGCGGTATTGGGCGCTGTTCAGATTCCTGATTCTGAATGCATAGCCAGGCTGAGTTAATCTCTGCTGGTTTGCTTGCTCCTTTGGTCACATGTTGTGGGGAGACCTGTAGAAGCACGTGGAGCACACAAAATGACTGTTGTCTGGGTGCCCTGCCTCATTGCCATGCAGTCCTGCCTGGAGTTTTAATGTACTCTGAATAAAGATGTATTTTACCGATGGTGAGTGCAATCTGATTTTCTATATTTTTTCTTGAAGACCTATCACATTTGCTCTGCTCCTATTTATGCTGGTTGAAACCTTCCACCTATGCCAGCTATAGTTTGTTGTATGTTGGTCTGTGAGGTGTGGTGTCTCAGTCTTACTGGTGAAAGTTGTGCTTATTGCTTGGTGCGGTTGTGGTGTTTACTCCTGTTTTGTACTTCCTTCCTGATTTTGTTTTCCTCTTATTGTCATTACCTTTGTGTGTGTGTGTGTGTGTGCTGTGTGACAGTGTTGGTTTCTCCCTGTCTGTCTTTATCTGTGAGTTTCATTACACTCCTGTCCCTCCCAGGGGAGAAGGAGAATCAGATCAGGACTGGTCAGGTGCAGGGCCAGGAAAGAGACTCAGACTTCCCCACCTTTAGGAATATCCCTTAGCTTAGGGATAGCATAGGGCCCCCTAGCATGAGGGACAGGTTAGGAGCCCTGGTTCCCCGCTATCCCATAGACATCAGCATGCATACAGCAGAGAAAACAGGAATTAAATCCAAATTGCACCAAGCAATCCAGTAAGTTATACATCGCTGGAATCAGAATCTCTGTCCCTACATTGTACTACTCTCAGATTCCATGGCAAAAAACTGCTCACAGATTCACTTTAAAATTCAGAAAAGGAATGCTCCAATTTTATGACCCCCTTTCATGGCCAGAATGGGTACCCATTGCAAAGAGCGGCAATAAAGTAGTGCTGCATGGCGACTTTGCCCCTGACAAAGGACGTGAAGCCAAAATGCAAATTGCAAGGCACCACAAATCTCAAAATAAGCAGATACATTTGTATTTTTTGCAATTTGTTTGTTACAGTATCTTGCATCTTATATACACAGTATCTTATATTTTATATAACATGTTTTGTATCTCATAGGGTGCGACTGTTCTTTTTATAGGATGCATTGTACTTTATAGCAAAACGTTGCGGTGCAGCCCTCGTCCATCGTTTTGCTCCTACATACCACAAGGTACCAAATACATTGTCTACAAAGTGCAATGTCATCGTGTGGATACAGTATCCTTGTTTTGCTCCACTACAATCGATACATTGCATTGCACGGTAACATTTTCTGTTATCTGCAGATGCATTCTTGTAAGCTCCTCTATGTTTAGCAGGTTCAATATTTTCCCTTTTAGCAATCACCTTCAACGTTTCGAAAGACAGTAGTAAACAGACGCTAAGCTTTCAAGGGTAATGAATACCATGTTTCTTCCCCGCATGAAAATGCAATCACATCCACCAGAAATAGTTACTGCCGCGCCAGGAAAATCCACCTTGCTTTTCATAATTCGTCCATACGAACTCTTTCAGAAATGGTGCTTTGCAGTGGAAGAGAAAAACACATTCTGCAGCTGCCCATTTATTAATATGACAGGTAGCTGTCATGTTTCCAATAAATCATTTTTTTCATAAGTCAAAGCAAAAACTCCTTGGCCTGCAAATATCACATTGTTGCAAGATCTGCATTGCCCTTTGGATGAGGTTACGATTGCACAACCGGGCACCAGGGGCGGACGTATCATTGGTGCAACCTGTGCCCAAGAGGCCAGGGGGCCACTTTTATTTCCAAACCAGGTGGAATTGTGCATTATGATGAGCTCTTGGGCTGCAATGGGCCCATATATTGTTCTTGCACAGGGGCCCTTTTCTCTCTGTGTCCACCAATGGGCAACAACCTCACTGAGTCATTACTACCCACCCTACTACATATATTTATTCCATTTCCATCCGATTAGGTTTCCATGACGATTATGCCGGCTACATGCAACCTAATTTTGCATTTTATACTCATTTTGGGCATATTGTTTGCTAACTAGTGACCAAAAATTGCACCTCATTCCACATACTCTTCCGGCACAAAAAACGTTCAAACCACCAAAACCAACCTACAAACAGCAATTTTTTATAACAAATCCCAAATAGTATGGGTTTATGAACAATAGCCAAAAATATATAAGGGGGATATTTTCACGGCAAGAAGAACCATTGACTATCAACAGCTGAGCAACATGGACTTAACTGAGGTGGCCAGACCTCATGGCGTACTCACTTATTCAGAAGATGTTGTGATGGTGTGATATTGTGGGTTGTGTATCATTTTGTGAAGGTTCGTATTTTAGGCGTGATGCTCTGTCCATTCTATGTATTATTTGTCCTGTCTGCAGGTTAATAACCCCCTGCAGTGCTTCTGTCCTTAGGTGTGGAGAGGAAGCCTGGAATCCATGCAAAGTCTCTGCTTACGTGGGGGATTATTCAGTCTGTCTAAGGCCAGAATCACACTTGCTAGTGCCTCGCGTGTAACTCACGCGAGTCTCCCATGGTAAAACCCGGCATGGCCGCACACTCCCCTGACAGGAGCGGGTCGGTTGCATGTATCTCTATGCAGCTCAGACACTCCTGTATGCATAGTGTGCAGCCATGCCGGGTGATTCAATGAGAGACTCGCGCGAGTTACACGCGAGGCACTAGCAAGTGTGACTCCGGCCTAAGAAGGAGAAAAGAGAAGAAGGAATATTTATTCTCTGTGGGAGAAGCTGAGGCTACCCAGAGAGACCTGGACATTTTTCACTTACTGGACTGTATCCGTGTTCTTAGACTATTTTACCATCTGTGTGGTGGATTATTTTATGGACCTTCTGGATTGCATGGAATAAAGGATCTTTGGATTGTTCACCCATCTCTAACTCTGTTGATTGTGTGATATGGGAGAAGGACCCCGTGACAGATATGTATTAAGAATGATTGTGCACCAATTTTCTGGTGTCGAAAAAGTGTCAGTTTGCACCAAAAATTGCATCTAATGCCACATACTCTTCCAGCACAAAGAATGTTTAAGCAGCTAAAACTAACCCACAAACAGCAACATCTGCAATTCTTTATTATAAATCCCTAACTAGTTTTGGTTTTTGAACAACAGCCAAAAATACATAAGAGGGGGAGGTATGTATTAAGGATGATTGTGCACCAGTTTTCTTGTGTCGAAAAAGTGTCAGTTTGTACCAAAAATTACATCTCATGCCATATACTTCTCTACCAGAAAGAATGTTCAAGTGACCAAAACTAACTCACAAACAGTAACATCTGCAATTCTTTATAACAAATACCAAATAGTATGGGTTTATGAACAACATCCAAAAATACACAGCTTGGGGGTAGGCATTAAGGATGATTGTGCACCAATTTTCTGGTGTCGAAAAAGTGTCAGTTTGCACCAAAAATTGCATCTCATGCCACATACTCTTCCACCAGAAAGAATGTTCAAGTGACCAAAACCAACTCCCAAACAGCAACATCTGCAATTCTTTATAACAAATCTCATATAGTTTGGGTTAATGAACAACAGCCACAAATACATGGGGGAGGGGTATGTATTAAGGATGATTGTGCAAACTGGGCATGGTTAACCAGGTGAATAGCTCTTAGCCAAACAGAAAAAAAAATCCCAATTTCAACAGTAAGGAGTGGTGTAAAAACAGTTTTATCTTGGTGCTGCTGCCTCCGGGACGCCGCCAGTGATATTTCCGGCTCTGCTATGTGCTCCATTTCTGTGAGACGTTCTTTGCTTTTTGTCCTGTTTGTCATGACACCCGCTCCACTTGCCCGACCTGACTTCCATCCTTCTAGCCTGACCTGACCTCTGTCGTCCCCGACCTGACCTGACCTCCGTTTTCCCAGCCTTTCCTTATCTCTGTTTCTTCTGCCCATCCGTACCGCTGTCCCTCCTACCCGTTCTTTAGTCCATACCTCCCTGTCCTCCTCCAGTCTCCTGTCTGGTCCTGTGTTCTCCACGTCCTCCCCTTTGCTTACTTGCTCTCCCGGTATTCGACCTCGGCTCTGTTCTTTGACTTTGGCTTGTTTTCTCCTCGGTACAGACGTGACATAGACCCTGACTGATCACTATCCCTACTCTTGTTAGGGACCTCTAGTGGACTTCTGTCTAACTACACTTTTCCTACCTGAGTCCATGCGCCCCCTAGTGGTAGCTTGACAGATACCCTTCCTTCTGTCTAGCTATGTGTAAAGAAAAAAAACATTTTACAAGTTGGACTGCAAAGTGATGTGTTGTAGCAGAAACAGGGCACTAAGTGGGCATCTTGGGGGTAGTTCAATTCGTTCTTAGCGGTCACTGTCATTTCTAAAAACTTTACAATAGTAGAAATTAATATAAAAGTAGCGGGAAGTGTCCCAAAATATATTTGTGTATGCATGTATATATATCTACTGTATATATATGTGTGTGTGTGTGTGTGTCCTTCCCATTGGATCCCATACCTTTGTAGGTTTCACACAATACATTCCCATGCCCCAAACACTCTTCCCATTGAGTGCCTCTGTCTTCACTTAGTCTGCCTTTGTGCACACTCCTGTGTGATTTACATGCCCTCATTAAAATACAAGTATCAATACTGAAGAAGAAATGACTATCAGATAAGAGGCCATCTCCTAACAATAAGAAATGTTGCAAACAATCGTATTATGCAAATATGCTTCTTTCCCCACTATTGAGCCACTTCTTTTCCTCTCCCTGCCTCGTGAACTCCCCGTTCACACTCAAATTACACACACTGACAACTCACTGAAGAATCAGTGCACCGCCTATTGAAATGAGAGGGAGAGAAGGAATGGGCTGCTGCTTTCTAGTAAGTGTTTTATCTCATCCCAGAGCTGGATACAAAGCTAAGCTCCTGCTCAATACTGCTATATAATGTCCTCTATGAATATATCCTACATAGAGACTGGAGAGCATGAATCCCTCTCTGTGTGTGCTGTGTATAGGAGACATAATGGGAGATAGTTTCCACCTACCAGCTCAGAGACAAGTGAAAATCAGAGAGAGAGCCTGCAGAGGGGAAATCTGGTTTAATGGTAGGGAATAATGTTATTTGTTACATTACATAGAGACTGGAGAGCAGGAATAGCTTGCTATGTGTGGTGTATGGGAGACATCATAGCAGCTAGTCTCCACCCACCAGCTCAGAGACAACTGAAAATTAGAGATAAAGCCTGCAGAAGGGAAATTTGGTTTAATGGTAGGAAATAATGCTATTTTTACATGACAGAGAGACTGGAGAGCAGTAATCCCTCATGTCTGTGTGCTGTGTAAAGGAGACATCATAGCAGATAGTCTCCACCCACCAGCTCAGAGACAACTGATAATCAGAGATAGAGCCTGCAGAGGGGAAAACTGGTATAATTACCAGAAATAATGTTATTTCAGATACCTGAAATGACAGGTACTCTTTAAAAGTCCCAAACTTTGCAATCAAAAAGTATGTAATATATAGTTTGCTAAGATGGGCTACTAATTTATCCCCCAACTATATATCTATGGCTGCTACATCTTCATAAATCTATTCAATTATATGTAACAAAGAGCCTCAAATGAATCCCCTAAGCCTCCGACTCTCCACCATAGCCGTATGACCACAGAGATGACAGGCCTATTAGCCGCAGTAATGCACTGTGACAGCCGTGCTCAGAGACCCTGAGTCCTGTATTGATTTCTCACTGACCTTACTAGTATTAGTCTTTAATGATATTATCCACCGAAATGTATTTTTATTTTGTGCCATTTAAAGGGTTATTTCCACAATTGCAGTATTTTTGCAACGCACGATAAATGTATACTTATTGTTAAAGGTAACCTGTCACAAGGGTTATCCCATATAAAGTACGGCCAGCCCCTGTAAGCGCTTATATACAGCATTCTAGAATGAAAAAAAAGACCTTTTATTATGCTCTCCTATGGGGTGGTCTCTTGTGTTAACCTGGTACCTCCTCTCTTCTTGCAATCGCCGTCCTCCTTCTTGCTTCGTGTGAATGATATATCCTCTGCATAGTGTCTTCCATTGCACTCCTGTGCAGGTGCACTTCCTTCAGCCCTGACGAGAGCAGAGCAAAGCACTGTAAAGCGCATGCGCCGGGGAAAGACCACAGAGTGTCAGCGCATGCGCACTACAATACTTTGCACTGCCTTTGACAGGGAAGAGAGAAGTGCATTTGCGCAAGAGCGTGATGAGGGACATTTTGTGGATGACGTAGGACGCATCATCCACACAAAGCAAAAAGGAAGATGGCGATCGCAAGAAGAGAGGAGGTACCGGGTCAACACCAGAGACCGCCCTGTTAAGGCGAAGGAGCGCCGACGCATCCACACTATAATAGTTTGCTCTGCCTCGGCAAGGCAGAGAGAAGTGCACTTGCGCAGGAGTGCGATGAGGGACATTTTGTAGATGATGTAGGATGCATCATCCACACGAAGTAAGAAGGAGGATGGTCCCAGATCAAGACTGGAGACCAGCCCATAGGGGAGCTTAATAAAAGGTCTTTTTTTGCCTTGCAGATTGGCTTAGAGACATATAGACAGAATTCTAGGATTCTATATATGAGGGCTTACAAGTGCTGGCCATACTTTATATGATAAAAACCTGGTGGCAGGTTCCCTCTAATATACTGTCATGGTGATAACTCTGCATATAGAGACCTGTGACAGGTTCAGAGCCTGAGTCTCATTCTGTTTGTATATTCTTTATACTAAATGTGCTTCTTTTCTTTGGTGCTGAAAGGGTTAATGTCAGTTTTGTTGCCAGCAGCTTTCCAGTAGTCCATGTCAGGTGCAACTGCTTAGTTACAACACCCCTCACCTTTAAGTAATGGCTATTCAGAGCAACCATTGCTTGTGATAGAACGCATTGTATTCTGGCCATCTTGGTGGAAGGAGCTGCTGGGGCTCTGACCTGATCCATCCATCTGCTGCCTTGGAGTCTGGCTGCTGTTGTTGTGGAGTTTGGTGTTTTTATCCTTTTTTCCCCCTGTGTGTCTACCTTTCCGTTTTTGTTGTATTAGTGCAGTGGTGGGACTAGCTATCCTAACCTGCCAGCTCACTAGCCAGGGTTATTACAGGGTCTTTCAGGGTTTCAGATATCCTGTTCGGCAACAGGTGCGGAACCTGTATAAGGACTGGCTAGGAGAGTTGGGTACACCTGCAGGTGAGTGCAGGAGGTGTCCCATTTCCTCCTCACTAGGGACAGGGCCCGCCATTGTTAAAGTGACCCTGGTGTTCCCCTTTGTTTGTGGTCTTTTTTATTGTGCATCACACACCTATAGGTCTGAACGCAAGTGTGCATTTGGACTTCTCCAACTCAGAGTGACATATACAGACTAATCGCAATATAACATTTCTTTTCTGTACCTTTGTCTCTTTTTTTCATTTTTATCTGGCCCCTGTGTGTAACCAGTTTTACTTAACTAAATGGGTGGTCCTATTCTTACACTACTAAAACTACATTTCTCAGTGGCACCCTGCTTCTCCTCAGTGCTGAAGACAATATCATAACTTGAAACCAGTGTTGCCAACCTAACTTTTTATTTTTTTTGGACGCCTTATCAAAATTCACAGACAAACAACATCTTTTATGAACACACTGGAAATCCATAAGAAATCATTATGACTATAAGTGATACATGTCTACAACCCATTGTTCTGATATGAAGACATCGGCTGCGTTCACTGTAAACTGTAAATTACTGATAATTGCAGTCAAAATAATCTGCATAAGTTTCTTCAGCTTCAAGAAAATCATGGACGCCTTAAAAACTGACCTATTTCTACTGACTTGCCTGGAATTTCTAGACAGTTGGCAATTTTGCTTGAATTTCATGGGCCCCAATGCAAAAGCTACAATGGAGGTCTCCAATTATTGCAAGGTTTTCATAACAATGGTCTTCCTTAACAAAAAAAAAACTATTGATGAATGCATCCAGCTCTATCAAAGACAAGTCCAGCATGGTAAGTGCATTCCTCCAATATTAAGAAATCAGCATTTGAACTGATATGCAAATGAGGCTGTAGGTCTGAAACCTCTGTCACTGCAGCTCTATTGCCTGCTCAGCGCCGCCTCCTTTTGCCAGGGGGTACCCAGGCTTACCCCTTTAGTGGGAGGTGACGGACTTAGGAATAGCCATGTAAAGGTGTGGTGACTGAGGCAGCCTAGACAGGAGGGTACGAATAAAAATGGTGGGCACGGCAGAATAGACAGGTATGGGAAGGCAGACTCAGGTACAGGTTACTGACACAGAGGTAACAGGACAGGAGTTCAGCACATGACAACTAGCTAGGTAGTAGACTGGAGACTGACTGATTAACTAGACAGTGTTGCGCAGGCACCTCTCCTAATGGGAGGGTGACTTAAATGCAGAATGATTCTCAGCCATAAGCTGAGAGGCATTTCCAGGAAAATGTCACACCAGCCCTTTAAGAGGAGGGCCGGTGTGTGCACACGTCTTTAATGCACTCCCAGGAATCAAGAGAAGTGAAAAAAGCCAGCAACCATCTTGGAAAAACTTTGAAGTTTATTGTTAAAAATCCATAAAAAACATACAGTGGATAAAAAGCTCAGCGTGTAGACAAGGGTCTACGCGTTTCAGTCCTAACATTGAATTGGCCCTTAATCAAGGTTGTCATGATTAAGGGCCAGTTCCATGTTAGGCCTGAAATGCGTAGACCCTTGTCTACACGCTGAGCTTTTTATCCACTGTATGTTTTTTATGAATTTTTCACAATAAAGCTTCAAAGTTTTTCCAAGATGGTTGCTGTTTTTTTCCACTTCTCTTGATCATCGCTGTTACACCAGGATTCGGCCTGATGTGCCTGGCACCGTCCACCATTTGGGATACATATAGGTCTTGGTGAGCTGTGATATATTCTTTTTATGTATGCACTCCCGGGAACCCTGTGTGGCATGAACAGGGCCCGGGAGGGGAAGGAGGCAGCAGCACACGTGGACGGCCAGGATAGTGTGGGGAGGACGCGACCCAGCTGGGGTAGTTAGTAAGTCGGCATCTCTGCATAGACCGGCGCTATAGGAGTGATCATTACAGAATAGGAAAAATCAGCCAATTATGAGAGTCAGTGTGAAAACTGCAAGATTTCAAGATTATTTTTAATGCAAATAGTGATATGGAAAATTAGAAAAAACATCCCCAAAAATATTTAAATATATATGTTTATAATAAGCAGTAGATATTTGGTCCGTACCAGTCTCAGACTGGGGCAGCAGGGGTTCACCAGTAACATTGACTCTGGGCCCCACTGATCAACTACAGGCAAATATTACATTAACAAAGTTACCTATGCTTCTATATAATCATTAACTGGATAGTTTGTAAAATTAATGATGAGATGTTTCCTTTATCTCTACATAGCGAAACAAGTGTATTGTGCCAACATTTGATAATGTTGGGGAGGCAGTGATGCACTGCTGCAAAGGGGCCCTCCAGAGGATTCTCCGGTTCTCCGGTGGGCCAGTCCGAGCCTTATTGTAACAATACTTACTCTGTGCATGACCTGCTAGTTGTTGTACCATCCTTTTGAATACTGTGTGCCCCCAAGAGCCCACACAAGCGATTACCAAGAAAAAAATATTACAGTGCGCTAAAACAAATTCTATCGCCAGTTGTAAACCGCAATAAAGCTGTTAGGATATTCATATATTACATAATTTTATATAATCCACTTTTCAAGCCATTAGGTTATATCGACAGAGGCTTCCAGTTACGTCATCTGTGATATTGATCAGTCCACGTACATACTCAGCATTACAATGCATCAAACACCGTACACTGTACTCGAAGCTCGCCGCATCAGAGGACATAGTGCTGATTACCGCATCACATTGGAGATTTACAGGAAAGATACTCCGACTAATAGAAGGACTAATTTAATTAAGTTGAATTCTACTCTAAAGGTCACATTTCATTTAACCCTAAAAATATCTTTAAAACTGGTACAAAAAAAAATAATCTAATCTAATTCAGCAGATTTGATCAAAATCATCAGCCAGGAAAGTCAATTCATATTGAATTTATTTGATGCAAATCAAATGAAAGACGACACAAGTCCAAGGAGTTCAGCCTTTATTTGAACATATTATTCGAGAGGAAGGCAATGCTAATTGCTCTATATTAGTGGCCAATTTTCCTCCTGACTCCACATACGATAATCAGACCAGTTCCCTGGATCAACCTAATAATATAAACTACAATTGCCATTTCTCAGCCCAAGCCTCCAGCTTACATAAATCCCTCTGTAATATTAAATTAGCCTCCTCTGTGTTGATTATCCTGCAGAGTTTAGTATCATCAACAAATATTGTCATTCTACTCTGTATGCCTTGTACAATTATTAATATATTAAAAAGAAGAAGACCCAATACTAACCTCCCAATACTGACTAAGAAGAGGACCCAATACTGACTCCTGAGCTACCCAACTGTTAACTGTGACCCAATATGATTGTGTTCCTTTAATAATCACCCTGTGTTTCCTATCCTTGAGCCAGTTAATTAAATTACACATTTTTTATCACATGCATTTTGAAGACTTCAGATACTACAAGAAGTAGAAGAGGGCCCAATACTGACCTCTGAGATACCCCACTGTTAACTGAGAACCAATATGAGTGTGTTCCATTAAGCCTCTAGCTTACACAAATCCCTCTGAAATATTAAATTAGCCCCCTCTGTGTTGATTGTCCTGCAGAGTTTAGTATCATCACCAAATATTGGCATTCTACTCTGTATGCATTCTTCAATTATTAATAACTATATTAAAAAGAAGAGGACTCAACACTGACTCCCCAATGCTGACCAAGAAGACGACCCAATACTGACCCCTGAGCTACTCAACTGTTAACTGTGACCCAATATGAGTGTGTTCCATTAATAAACACCCTGTGTTTCCTATCCTTGAGCCAGTTGTTAATTAGATTACACACATATTGTATCAAATGCTTTTTGAAGACTTCAGATACCACAATTAATAAATATATTAAAAGAAGGCCCAATACTAACTCCACTGATAACTGTGAACCAATATGAGTGTGTTCCATTAAGCCTCTAGCTTACATAAATCCCTCTGAAATACTAAATTAGCTGCCTCTGTGTTGATTATCCTGCAGAGTTTAGTATCTTCACCAAATATTGGCATTCTACTCTGTATGCATTCTACAATTATTAATAACTATATTAAAATAAGAGGACTCAATACTGATCCCCAATGCTGACCAAGAAGAGGACCCAATACTGACTCCTAAGCTACCCAACTGTTAACTGCGAACCAATATGAGTGTGTTCCATTAATAACCATCTTGTTTTTCCTATCATTGAGCCATTTGTTATTCCAATTACACACATTTTGTATCAAATGCCTTTTCAAGACTCCAGATACTCAAAATTCGGGTCCACACTGGAACTTATTTTCTCATAGAAGTTGATCTGATTAGTTTGACAAGACTAATCCTTTATAAACCAATGCTGATGTTGAGTCATGAGATTATTTTTTGTGAAATACTCCAAGAGAGAATATCTTTTAAAACCCAAATATCTTGCCCACAATCAAGCTTAAACTTACAATTAATCTTTTAGTATATATGTAACGTATAGGAAGCAACTGGAGTACACATAAGAAATTCAAACAAACTTCATGCAGATGTTGCCTGTGGCCCAATTCAAACCCAGGACTCCTGTTCTTACCACTAAGCCAACATACTACCCAAAAAGTTAAATGGTCAAAAACTTTGAGCCAATCAACAGTAGGAGCAAATATAAGAAATTTTGCAATGTATCTTATCACAGAAATGTACTTCTTTCTCCACTTAGGAGCCACTTCTTGTCCAACCCCCTCCCACCTGAATTTTTAGCTCACTGATAGATCAGGTTAAGACTGCTCATTGAAGTCTTTGTAGTGGGTAAAAGAGATGCACAAACACAACTTTTTATGGTATGTATTTTTCTATTGCTTGATGTTGGATTTTAGATTATTCCTGGTTTTGGTATATGCATATGCTTTGTTACATTGCATAGTTTCACTTTATGCTGTCTGCTACTTAGATAATTTTTTTGCATTAGCTAGGGACTAGTGTGGTCACAGGTGTAGGGCCGTGAGAACCTCCAGTTGTGCTTGCAACTATCCTGAGTGACATCACTGCTGATCGCCGTGGTTTCATCTGTGCCTGCAATTACAGCATATGGTCATTGTTACGGTTGCTGCGAGCACTGGAGACTATGTCCAGATTTCTTGCTACTGCACATGTGCGAGCGCTGGAGACTAAGTCCAATCTTGGAGCCATTGCACATGTGCGGGTGACATCATCGCAGACACGAGGTCACATGTCTCTGACACCTTCTATGCCGATTGGTCGCTGGTCATGTGCTTGTGACGCCTTGCTCGGTGATAGGCCAGCATGACGTCACTCCTGTCGTTCTGGCAGCGGATTGGCTCTGGTGTCCTCCATCTTGGATGAGGCACAGAGTCTATATAAGACCCTGACACACGCCGCATGGTGCTCAGTCCTCTTGGTTCATGCATATGAGTAGACGCTTTGTGCGCGTTCCTCTAGGCATTCCTCTGTCTATGCTAGGTGAGCTCTACCGGCAGGGTAGCGTTCTTATACCTTACAGCTTCGGCTGCTGTCCGTATCCTTACCTCTTAGGGGAGCGGACATAGGCAGGTGCCTGAGGCACATGGTCTGGCTGGGCCTTGTGATTCTACTCGTAGGTGGACGTTGCCGCTAGGGTAACGTTCCTTATACTGCGTCTGGCAGTTGTTCGTATCCTCGCACACTAGGGGAGCGAACAGAGGTAGGAGCTTTGTGCGGCTTACGCTGCTGTTCGTCTCTTTTGCACCACTAGAAGAGCGGACCTAGGCAGGTGCCATATCTAGTGGTTCGTGTCCTCGCACACTAGTGGAGCGAACGCAGGTAGGAGCTTTGTGCGGCTTACGCTGCTGTTCGTCTCTTTTGCACCACTAGAAGAGCGGACCTAGGTAGGTGCCATTTCGCACACATTGCCTTTGTCTCTGTGATTATTAACAGAGATCATTCCTCACACCCTCCAAGTAAGGGAGGAATTGCTTTACTTATTATATCCTTCTGTGAGTTAACAGAGGTATTGCACTCTGCCATAGTCTGCAGCAAAGTCTTTGCACGGTGGACCCTGACTGTCTGATACTCCTTTAGGTTATTATCAGACAGCCCCCCGTAACATTAGGACTGAGCCAAGGGTCTGGCAGTTATGGCAGAATATCAGCAGTTTCACCGTTACATACAAGTACTTGAGTCACGGCTCAAGAGTATAGAGGATAAACCTCAGACCATGGTGACATCTGCACATGATCCTCGACTTGCTCTGCCAAACAGATATTCTGGCGATGCCAGATCATGTCGTGGTTTCATTAGTCAGTGTCAGATACACCTAGAGGTCAACTCTTCTCGCTTCTCTACGGAGAGGTCCAGAGTAGGCTTTATCATCTCCTTACTTCAGGACAAAGCCTTAGAATGGGCGACTCCCCTATGGGAGCGCTCTGATGTGGTTACTCTGAGACATCAAGACTTTCTTGATGCTCTTAAGGCGGTATTCATGGGTCCGCAGGTTACCCATGATGCGGCCCTGAGACTGTTAGATCTATCTCAGGGTTCGTTATCCACTAGTTCTTATGCCATTGCTTTTAGAACTCTGGTGGCAGAACTAGATTGGCCAGAGAAGGTGTTGATTCCTATCTTCTGGAGAGGGTTGGCAGGCTATGTCAAGGATGCCCTTGCTACTCGTGAGGTCCCTGCTTCTCTGGAGGACTTGATCACAGTAGCAACGAGGATCGATGTACGCCATAAGGAACGTAGACTCGAGGTCTCTTCCTCACGCCCTAAGCATCGGGCTATTCCAGTTGTTGAGGGTCCACTACCATCTTCCTCAGCATCTGAAACATCTCCCACTTCTATGGAGTTAGGTCATACGTTCTCCAGACTACGCAAGTCTGGTCCTCCTATATGTTACGTATGTCGTCAGGCTGGGCACTATGCCAACAAGTGTCCTAGTCGTCAGGGAAACTCCCTGGCCTAGTAACCATTAGAGGGGGGTTACTAGAGACGTCTTCTGCACCCTCTAAGTGTTGTATCCCAGGTCAGCTCTCGTTATCTGAGAATACATGGCCTATTATGGCTTTTGTGGATTCCGGAGCTGACGGGATTTTTGTGTCCTCAGGATTTGTAAAGGGACACAATATTCCCTCTATCATGTTAGAGGCGCCTATTCCTGTCCGTGTTGTTAATGGAACTATGTTGTCTGACTCCATTACATTGAGGACAGTTCCCTTGCGCCTTTCCCTGTCTCAGGGTCACATAGAGGAGATTTCTTTTCTTGTTTTGCCTGAGGGTATAGACGACGTCCTTCTGGGTCTTCCATGGCTTCGGACTCATGCTCCTCACATTGACTGGGAGTCTGACAGCATTATTAGTTGGGGTTCGAAATGTCAGTCCCGATGTCTTCCCTTACCACCTAAGGTCGTTGCGGTTGCATCAACTGATCTCTCTCCCATACCTACACCCTATTTGGATTTCGCTGACGTGTTCTCCAAACAGGGTGCTGAGGTTCTTCCACCCCATAGGCCGTATGACTGTGCCATAGACCTTATCCCAGGTTCGGTTCCACCTAAAGGCAGGGTTTACCCCCTGTCGATACCTGAGTCGAAGGCCATGTCGACCTATATAAGAGAGAGTTTAGAGAAGGGGTTCATACGTAAGTCTGTCTCTCCCGCGGGAGCTGGGTTTTTCTTTGTTTGGAAGAAAGAGGGTGATTTGCGTCCCTGCATAGATTACAGGGGTCTCAACGCAATCACAATAAAGAACAAATACCCATTACCTTTAATTTCGGAGCTCTTTGACAGACTGAGAGGAGCTCAAGTTTTTACGAAGTTGGATCTGCGGGGTGCGTATAACTTGGTACGAATTCGAAAGGGTGACGAATGGAAGACCGCTTTTAACACCCGAGACGGTCACTATGAATACCTCGTCATGCCTTTTGGGTTATGTAATGCACCCGCAGTATTTCAGGACTTCGTAAACGATGTGTTCAGGGATTTACTGTTATCCTCTGTAGTGGTGTATCTGGACGACATCCTGATTTTTTCTCCTGATCTGGAGACTCATCGTCAGGATGTCGTTCGTGTCCTTTCCCGTTTAAGGGAGCACTCATTGTTTGCTAAACTCGAGAAATGTGTATTCGAGCAGTCCTCATTGCCTTTTTTGGGTTACATTATCTCACAAGAGGGTCTGGCTATGGATCCTGCGAAGCTCTCTGCTGTCCTGCAATGGTCCGAACCTCATTCCTTGAAGGCGGTGCAACGCTTCTTAGGATTCATAAATTATTACAGGCAGTTCATACCCCATTTTTCTACTTTGGTGGCCCCTTTGGTGGCCTTGACTAAGAAAGGTGCTAATCCCAAAGCCTGGTCTACTGAGACATCTCAGGCTTTTGAGGCAGTAAAAAGACACTTTTCAACTGCTCCCGTTCTTCAAAGACCCGATGAGAGTAAGCCCTTCCTCTTAGAGGTTGATGCCTCTTCAGTGGGTGCTGGTGCGGTCTTGTATCAAAAGAACGGTGCAGGTAGAAAAAGGCCGTGTTTCTTCTTTGCTAAAACCTTTTCACCGGCAGAGAGAAACTATACCATTGGGGATAGGGAACTGCTCGCCTTGAGATTAGCCTTGGAGGAGTGGCGTCACTTGCTGGAAGGAGCGAAACATCCTTTCCAGGTTTATACAGACCATAAGAATCTGACGTACTTACAAACCGCTCAGCGTCTGAATCCTCGCCAAGCCCGCTGGTCCTTGTTTTTCTCCCGCTTTCACTTCTCCATCAACTATCTGTCTGGGAGTAAGAATAACAAGGCAGACGCCCTGTCTCGCTCTATGCTTTCTACCCAGGAAGAGATTGACGAACCTCGTCTTATCCTTCCCTCCAGGGTTTTTCATACGCTCTCCCCTGTGACGTTAGACCAAATCCCACCGGGAAAGACCTTTGTTCCGCCTGATCGACAGAATGATATACTGTCATGGGCCCACACCTCAAAGGTGGGTGGGCATTTTGGTATTAGGCGGACACGAGAGTTACTGGAGAGGTGGTATTGGTGGCCACACTTAGCCAGCCACGTCAAGAGATATGTCGGTTCCTGCTACTCGTGTGCTCGCAACCGTCCATTACGGCAGAGACCGGCTGGTCTCTTGCATCCTTTACCAGTGCCAGATAGACCATGGGAGGTGGTAGGCATGGACTTTGTGGGTGATCTTCCATGTTCACAGGGACATAGATTTGTGTGGGTCATTACGGACCATTTCTCTCGGATGGTTCATCTCGTACCGTTATCGAGAATCCCATCTTCCAGGGTACTAGCCAAACTATTCCTCAAGCATGTCTTTAGGCTTCACGGGATGCCATATCGTATCATTTGTGATAGAGGCCCGCAATTTACTTCCCATTTCTGGCGAGATCTTTGTAGCCTTCTGCAAATTGAGTTGAATCTCTCTTCGGCATACCATCCGGAGACTAATGGTTTGGTTGAACGTACCAATCAATCTATGATTATATACCTTCGACACTTTGTTGCTGAGAACCACGATAACCGGTCCTCCCTCCTACCCTGGGCAGAATTTGCCCTTAACAATTCGCTGGCTGAGGCCACTGGGCAGACACCGTTCGTACTCAATAATGGGCAACACCCTAGGGTACCGGTACCGTTTCCCGCTGCTGCACCTCCTCCTCTTGTGGCCGACTGGGCAACTAATGCCAGAGAGGTTTGGGATCGGACTCAAGAGTCGATCCAAGCAGCTAAGGACCGTATGAAGACGGTGTCCGATCGTTTTCGTCGCCCGGCTCCTGTCTTTTCTCCAGGGGACTTTGTGTGGCTCTCTGCAAAACACGTGAGACTAAGGGGCACTTTGCACACTGCGACATCGCAGGTGCGATGTCGGTGGGGTCAAATTGAAAATGACGCACTTCCGACATCGCATGCGACATCGCAGTGTGTAAAGGCTGGATGATACGATTAACGAGCGCAAAAGCGTCGTAATCGTATCATCGGTGCAGCGTCGGCGTAATCCATGATTACGCTGACGCGACGGTCCGATGTTGTTCCTCGCTCCTGCGGCATCACACATCGCTGTGTGTGAAGTCGCAGGAGCGAGGAACGTCTCCTACCGGCCTCACTGCGGCTTCCGTACGATATGCGGAAGGAAGGAGGTGGGCAGGATGTTTACATCCTGCTCATCTCCGCCCCTCCGCTCTGATTGGCTGCCTGCCGTGTGACGTCGCAGTGACGCCGCACGACCCGCCCCCTTAACAAGGAGGCGGGTCGCCGGCCACAGGGACGTCGCACGGCAGGTGAGTGTGTGTGTGAAGCTGGCGTAGCGATAACTTTCGCTACGCCAGCTATCACCACATATCGCTGCTGCGACGGGGGCGGGCACTATGGCACTCGGCATCGCAGCATCGGGCTGCGATGTCGTAGTGTGCAAAGCCCGCCTTAGAGTGAGCTCTGTCAAATTTGCTCCTCGCTTCCTGGGTCCTTATGAGGTTCTTCGACAGGTAAATCCTGTAGTCTACCAATTGAAGTTACCTGTCCATCTTAGGATTCATGACAAATTCCATGTCTCACTGCTAAAGCCGGCTATTTTACCTCACGCTCGTGAACTGCACTCTCCTGCCTCTGATTCCTCTCGCTCTAGCTATGAGGTACGAGCCATAGTTGGTTCTAAGATGGTTAGAGGGCGCAGGTTCTTCTTGATAGATTGGGAGGGCTATGGCCCGGAACATCGCTCTTGGGAGCCTGAGGAGGCTGTCCATGCTCCCGACTTAGTTGCCGATTACCTGCATCGCCGGGAGGGGGGCCCTTGAGGGGGAGGTACTGTTACGGTTGCTGCGAGCACTGGAGACTATGTCCAGATTTCTTGCTACTGCACATGTGCGAGCACTGGAGACTAAGTCCAATCTTGGAGCCATTGCACATGTGCGGGTGACATCATCGCTGACACGAGGTCACATGTCTCTGACACCTTCTATGCCGATTGGTCGCTTGTCATGTGCTTGTGACGCCTTGCTCGGTGATAGGCCAGCATGACGTCACTCCTGTCGTTCTGGCAGCGGATTGGCTCTGGTGTCCTCCATCTTGGATGAGGCACAGAGTCTATATAAGACCCTGACACACGCCGCATGGTGCTCAGTCCTCTTGGTTCATGCATATGAGTAGACGCTCTGTGCGCGTTCCTCTAGGCATTCCTCTGTCTATGCTAGGTGAGCTCTACCGGCAGGGTAGCGTTCTTATACCTTACAGCTTCGGCTGCTGTCCGTATCCTTACCTCTTAGGGGAGCGGACATAGGCAGGTGCCTGAGGCACATGGTCTGGCTGGGCCTTGTGATTCTACTCGTAGGTGGACGTTGCCGCTAGGGTAACGTTCCTTATACTGCATCTGGCAGTTGTTCGTATCCTCGCACACTAGGGGAGCGAACAGAGGTAGGAGCTTTGTGCGGCTTACGCTGCTGTTCGTCTCTTTTGCACCACTAGAAGAGCGGACCTAGGCAGGTGCCATATCTAGTGGTTCGTGTCCTCGCACACTAGTGGAGCGAACGCAGGTAGGAGCTTTGTGCGGCTTACGCTGCTGTTCGTCTCTTTTGCACCACTAGAAGAGCGGACCTAGGCAGGTGCCATATCTAGGGGTTCGTGTCCTCGCACACTAGTGGAGCGAACGCAGGTAGGAGCTTTGTGCGGCTTACGCTGCTGTTCGTCTCTTTTGCACCACTAGAAGAGCGGACCTAGGTAGGTGTCATTTCACACACATTGCCTTTGTCTCTGTGATTATTAACAGAGATCATTCCTCACACCCTCCAAGTAAGGGAGGAATTGCTTTACTTATTATATCCTTCTGTGAGTTAACAGAGGTATTGCACTCTGCCATAGTCTGCAGCAAAGTCTTTGCACGGTGGACCCTGACTGTCTGATACTCCTTTCGGTTATTATCAGACAGCCCCCCGTAACAGTCATGTTCTTTGGCCTTGCGCTGTAATTTCAGATGTAGCAGATCTGAATCGTCGTGGGACCTCGTGTGGATTGCGTCAGACCTGCAGGCGTGTTTTGGGGGTTAATAATGTGGTGAAAGAGTGTGACTTTTTTTTATCTTTCAATTCATTTCAAATTAAGGATTTTTGGGGTATTTGTGTTTATTTCTTTTTAGTCACAGATTAGCAATGTAGGGGTCTCATAGATGCCTTCCATTACTAATCTAGGGCTTAGTGGCAGCTCTGAGCTGCAATTAACCCCTTATAACCCCGATTGCCACCGCACCAGGGCAATCGAGAAGAACCAGGTAAAGTGCTGGGATTGTTGCATTTAATGGATGCAACAACTCTGGGTGGCCGCAGGCTGCTATGTTTAGCCTGGGGAGTCCAATAACCATGGACTTCCCAGCCTGAGAATACCAACCCCCAGCTGTTGGGCTTTATCATGTCTGAGTATCAAAGTTGGGGGGGGGACTGCACGGCATTTTTTTT
Organism: Anomaloglossus baeobatrachus; assembly: GCF_048569485.1. Classification (NCBI taxonomy): domain Eukaryota; kingdom Metazoa; phylum Chordata; class Amphibia; order Anura; family Aromobatidae; genus Anomaloglossus; species Anomaloglossus baeobatrachus. Next base: position 170,111,441 of record NC_134363.1, on the reverse strand, counting down.
AATTAAGTGGTATTCGTGTTTATTTCTTTTCAGTTACAGATTAGTAATGGGGGGTCTCATAGATGTCTTCCATTACTAATCTAGGGCTTAGTGGCAGCTGTGAGCTGCAATTAACCCCTTATAACCACGATTGCCACCACACCAGGGCTATCGAGAAGAACCGGGTAAAGTGCTGGGATTGTCGCATATAATGGATGCAACAATTCTGGGTGGCTGCAGGCTGCTATTTTTAGCCTGTGGGTCCAATAACCATGGGTCTTCCCAGCCTGAGAATACCAGTCCCCAGCTGTTGGGCTTTATCATGTCTGGGTGTCAAAGTTGGGGGGGACTGCACGGTGTTTTTTTAAATTATTTATTATTTATTTATTTATTTATTTATTTTAGAAGCTGCATGCGGTTCCTCTTACTTTGATACACAGCCGACATAGGTGCACCGCTGGGGGCTGCAGCCTGTAGATGTGGCTTTATCTGTGTTGGGTATCATAATATGGGGACCCCTATGACTATTTATTTATTTTTACTGTACAATAGAGACACACACGCTGTCACTCAGCATGGGGGCACGACTGATTGCAACCAATCACAGACGCCAATGGGCGGGGAAAGCAGTGCATATGCATGAAGGCTAATTAGCGGCCCCAGAAGCGAATCAGCGGCCAGGAAGCAGTTACAGCCGCTCTGGAGCCTCGGAAAGTATGAAGTGTTTGCTTTATTATTTTTTTCTTTATTTTTCCGAGTGCTGGATCATTAGCCGGAATTCCCTGAAAATTCCAGGTCCAGCACTTGGGTACGTTTGAAACCACATGGATCCGAAGTTTTACAGTCCGGGTCCGCCCATCACTAGTAGAGACCTTCATTTACAGGCGGTGGGGAGGACTTCTGGCCACTTACAATGAGCTAGTTTGATTTTTGTGTGTAGCACAATGGTGAATTTTTAAGTGTTTTTAACTATTTGTATCATTTCTTTAGGCTTTGCAGTGAAGCTTTAATATAATGGTATTTTTCATGATACCCATTAGCGTGCACGGCTATTATTCATGTAGTTCCTATTCTTTTATTTTGGAGCGATGAATATCACAGGATGAGTTCTCTTGTCTCCACTTACATGAAGGACGCTTATGTTGTATTCTTTTGTACTTTCATTTGATATTTAAGAAATTAAGCACCAATCTAGTTCCGTGGCCCCCGCTTTGTTCTTGCGCTGACCCTTCCCGCACGTCCATGTTATGTGGAGTATTCTTTGTGCTATCTGAAATTGCAAAGCGAATATCCCATCTCCAACAGAAACCCTAGCTTTACCCATCAATCACGGTTCTCTTTGGGCGCAGTACAGACCGACTGACCCTCAATTAAAATTTTTGCCTCAATGTTATTCAAGGACTGGCTAAAGTATCCAAATCCCTTTGATATCCCTTTTAGCAAGCCTATGTTTACAGTGTCTAATTCCCTTTGATATAGCTACCATGAGCTGTGTCACCTTGTGCACAACATTCAGCCCATATCAAGGATATTGCTTCTGCTGGAAGGGTAATTTGGTCCTTGAAAGTCCCACCATATTAAGAACAATCTCCGATTCCTTCCATTATAGAAGGCCAATCAAAAAAAATACCGATATACATTATTTACAAGCTATAATACTGTGTTTCCCCCCAAAAAATACAGTGTCATATATTATTTTTGGTTCCAAAAGATGTGCTACGGCTCATTTTTGCAGAATGTCTGATATGTTGTATTGGTGGCAGTGATTGGGTTGCCCGTTATTGAAAAATGAATATTCACCACTTCCCTCATCCATAATCCTGCCCACCCCTCGGTGTTAGTGAATGGAAATTGTTTTACTGAAAAAATTATTATTCACCTCCTTCCTTGCCCATAGTCCCGCCTATCTCCTCTGCCAGTGTCAATGATTGGATCTTTTGTTACTGAAAAAATGAATATTCACCCCTTCCCCTGCTCATAATCCTGCCCACCCCTCTGCTGGCATTAGTGATTAAAACTTGTGTTAATGAAAAAATGAATATTCACCCCATTCCCCCGCCCATAATCCAGCCCACCCCTCTGCTGCTATTAGTGATTTGATTTTTTGTTAATAAAAAAGTGAATATTCACCCCTTCCCCTGCCCATAATCCAGACCACTCTTCTGCCAGCGTCAGTGGTTGGATCTTTTGTTAATAAAAAAATGAATATTCACCCCTTCCCCTGCCCATAATCGTGCACACCCCTCTGACAGCATTAGTGATTTCTTATATGTTTTATTGGTGGCAGTGATTGGGTTGCTCGTTTATTAAAAATGAATATTCACCTCCTTCCCTGCCTATAATACTGCCCACCTCTCTGCAGGCGTTAGTGATTGGAAATTGTGTTACTGTCAAAAATAGCAAAATACCCAGAGGATCCACAGTATCAACCTAAGCAAATAGCTGAATCCAGACAAACAAGGTGCTGTAATTGGTAGACCTAAAATATAACTTTTATTTAACGTGCTAATAAAAAGTGAACCTAGGCTCACTGAGGGTGAGTAAAACAAACCACGATAGTGATTAAAAAGTCCTGTTGAACGCAGGGACACACAAAAAAAAGGCGCGGCACCTTTTGAAAGGATATATGTCTGACGCACGCACATGTGCGAATTTCTATGGGCACAACAACATGGCCACATAAGATGGTATGGGCCATACACGATATTCCTCACCAGACTCCCCTGATGATTGCCTTCCATGAAACGCGTTGGGAGTGAGTGTCTGCCCTAGTACATGGAATTGACCCTCCGGCATTTTTACTGTGGGATTTGAAGAGCTGGTGGACAGCTCCCCTTGAATAAGCCGTTGCTTTGGTGGTCCTTCCATGTGTCGCCCCTCCTAGGTATCTGCTGGACCGGGTAAGATCGTTCCCTTATGGGATTTGTTTATGATACCCATTGGTCCACCTTTATACACTATAGACACATTTCCTTATGCTGGTAACATTTCCAGCTTTATGAATGAAAAAGGTTGTGTGTCAGTCTTTAGCCAGGATATGTCGTGGAAGGTAGTTATTGGTGGTATCCTCAACTTAGTTTTGAGGCCAGATCCGCCGTACCCTACCACCAGGGCTAAGACTATTTGGTTTGTTTTGTGTGTCCCTGCATTCAACAGGACTTTTTAATCACTATCGTGGTTTGTTTTACTCACCCTCAGGGAGCCTAGGTTCACTTTTTATTAGCACGTTAAATAAAAGTTATATTTTAGGTCTACCAATTACAGCACCTTGTTTGTCTGGATTCAGCTATTTGCTTATGCTGAAATTGTGTTACTGAAAAAATGAATGTTCACCTCCTTCCCTGCCCATAATCCCACCCACCCTTCTGCCTATGTCAATGATTGGATCTTTTGTTAATGAAGAAATGAATATTCACCTCTTCTCCTCCCATAATCCAGCCCACTCCTCTGCTGGTATTAGAGATTGGATTTTTTGTTAATAAAAAAATGAATATTCACCCCTTCCCCTGCCCATAATCCAGCCCACCCCTTTGCCATCATCAGTGATTATATCTTTTGTTACTGGTAAAATGAATATTCACCCTCTTCCCCCCCCCCCATAATCCTACTGACCCCTCTACCGGCATTAGTGAATGGGACTTGTGTTAATGAAAAAATGAATATTCATCCTCTTCCCCCGCCCATAATCCTACTGACCCCTCTACCGGCATTAGTGAATGGATCTTGTGTTAATGAAAAAATGAATATTCACCCACCCTCTTCCCCCACCCATAATCCTACTGACCCCTCTACCGGCATTAGTGAATGGAACTTGTGTTAATGAAAAAATGAATATTCACCCTCTTCCCCCGCCCATAATCCTACTGACCCCTCTACCGGCATTAGTGAATGGAACTTGTGTTAATGAAAAAATGAATATTCACCCTCTTCCCCCGCCCATAATCCTACTGACCCCTCTACCGGCATTAGTGAATGGGACTTGTGTTAATGAAAAAATGAATATTCACCCTCTTCCCCCGCCCATAATCCTACTGACCCCTCTACCGGCATTAGTGAATGGGACTTGTGTTAATGAAAAAATGAATATTCACCCTCTTCCCCCACCCATAATCCTACTGACCCCTCTACCGGCATTAGTGAATGGAACTTGTGTTAATGAAAAAATGAATATTCACCCTCTTCCCCCACCCATAATCCTACTGACCCCTCTACCGGCATTAGTGAATGGGACTTGTGTTAATGAAAAAATGAATATTCACCCTCTTCCCCCACCCATAATCCTACTGACCCCTCTACCGGCATTAGTGAATGGAACTTGTGTTAATGAGAAAATTAATATTCACCCCTTTCTCGCCCACTCCCCTTTGCCAATTTTCAATGATTCACTCCAACTGTCGTATTACTGCATTGTGCTTTGGGTACATACAGTGTCGTATTACTGCATTGTGCTTTGGGTACATACAGTATATCAGTCCCATTTGTCCAGGAACTGTACTTATTATTCTATTATTCATCAATGCTTTGAGTTAGCATTTCCTCTTCATCACTATTCTGCCAGTATAATAGGTACTAGAACTTCCTTTCCCTTTATTTAAAAGCATTTATTGCTTGTGTCATTTTTTCCTAGCATTCTATCTTAGTAAATAATTGTTTATTATTTTATAAAATCATTGAAATGGGTTGGAGAGGAACTTTATAAATTAGTCCTCATGTATAGTATTTGATAAAATGTGTGCACAGCACCTATACCGCAGCACATAGTCCGAACAGATCTTTATTACGGAGTAATCGGAAAGTCATATGTCACCAAATGGTCTCTACATGAGGTGCAGCTCTTCTACAAAATTGGAGGGACAACATGGGCTCATAGATTTCTATGGACACTGCATGAAAGATCTGCTCCTATTGGACATACAATGTAATCAAATAGCTAAACATCAGATGTCCTTCCTGTGAGATGGCTTATTATAAAAATACATAAGTCTGTAAATTGGAGATAAGTTCTAATTTTTGCAATAATTTTGAATTTTGGCACAATGTCATACACAATGATGCAATATATTCTACAATATACATCTAAATTCATATATATTGCTAAGAGAAAAAAAAACATCGTAGAGTTAATATAGAAATAGAAAAAAAAATGAATATTTTGCTGTGCAAACTTTTCCTTTAGAAATGAGGATGAGCTTTACCTGCATTCGGCTTTATCTGTATATTTTCCGTTTCTTAGGTCGGAGCATTTACATTGCATTTTGCTGTAACATTTTCCCTTACCCAGCAGATATCCAGTGTTAATGAATGGGAATCTATCCATTCACAACCACAAATAACATTATTTCCTTTGCACTTCTGTTACAATTACGCATCATGTCTGTATTTTTTTAGCTTTAGCATTTTGCAAAATTTAATGTGGTTTTTCTTCCGGAAAATATATTTAACACCTAACCAATTGGATAGGGCATAACTGCACGAACGCTCGGGGTCCGACCTTTGGACAATGGTCCCTGTGAGGCAAATCCCGGGATATGAAGATGAATTATGACTCCAGTCATAATCCCTCATCACTCCCTGGCAGTGCCCCCTCCCTTCTTGTTCTCAGTGTTCCACTTACACCTCCATGGCCATGTCCTGTGATATGGAAATGAGGTGGTGTGGGAACAATGGACACAGGATGACTCCCTGCCGTCACCCTGTAACAAGAGTTGTATCTCATTAGCAAGGCTATGGAAATAGCCAGACAGAACGACTCCAGTAAAAAATGGTTCATATCTCGCAAGCCATATTTCCGATAAATATGGCAACCATAAAAATGGTGTCTCCGCATGCGGACGATGCCGGCACACCCTTTTTATGGGAGCAGGACATTGGGAAATGCCCCAGGCGTGATATCAGCCAATGGGGAACTGGCAGACAGGTCATGAGTCCCCTCGTTCTGTAGCTAAATTCATAACTGTCACAATGAGAGCATTGGCGTCCGCCTACGACGCTCCCAGGCAAAGTTATGGCCCATATTCCATGTTGTGGATTGTCCATAACTCAAGCCAGGGGTGGAGCAGTGCTTCCCTGTGAGGTCACTAAGGTAGGAGGGGACCTGGATCTGCCCAGGTTGATAACCCTACTTCGGCCATTTTCCAGTGTTCTTTCGCTGGGGGTCACGTGTGAGAAACATCTGTGGGAGTTCCTGGAAACCTGGTCTACAGCGCCCCCCTGTGGCCAGACGCACAAGGTAACTGAGTGAATTGCATACCTGTTTGTAAACCCATGCTTTGATTGTAACTGTACTCTGACATATGTATATTCTGTAGATTCCCTATTGTATATATTGTAGTTTCTAGTGTGCTTTAGGCTGATTAAATTATATAATTAATCTTGGGCTGTTCTGTTATCTCGATCTTGAATCCCACGTCTGTGTGTTCGGCTAATAGTTACCGTGAAGCGGTTGGTGGCAGCGAGTTGTGCCAAGGATTATTGTGGGGAGGCCAGTGAGATTCGGGAAGATATTATATATTCCGCCCGCGGAGGTCGGGGGAATATATACCCTACTCTCACGGGGGACCCTTCAATAATCGGCATAAGTAGTATAGCGGCCTCCTTGCTTATTGTCGGGCAATTCCATAATTGGCCTGACTATAAGAGGGGCGCTAGAGAGCGCGTCACGTGCTCTGTCTGTCGGTCGGGAGGTATAAAGGAGGGGTGACACCCACTTGTTACCCCCCGATTGTGACGTACTGGTAGCCAGCGCGGGGGATTTCTGAGTGACCCCCCCGGTGGTTTGTGACATATTGGTGGCAGCGGTGGGATCGAGATAATAGTGTGTGTGAGTGTGAGACCCATACTCCCAGACACTAAAGACTGCCTGCAGCAGCTGTGGCTGCTGGGGTCTTCAGACTAGCTCAACACTAGAGTGTCAGAGTGCAGATACTGTAAGGTGTGTGGAGGCATCAGGTGTCAGTTCTGTGTCAGTGACCAAAAGTCTGCAAGAATGGCTGATGGCACCAGGAGCAGAGCTATGCAACTGGCCAATGCTAAGGCAGGAGCCGAAGAGAGGGAGGACGGTGCTGTGGGCAGTAATGAGGAGGTTGCCCACGAGTCCTCCAGGAGCTCGACGCCAGAAAACAGCTCTGCAGAGGACATTGCACAACCTGGCACTGCTGGACAAGATGAGGAGCAGCTCACCCAAGGGTCCTCAACGAGCCAGATGCCAGCCCTCCGCTCTGCAATGGACAGTGAAGCACCAGGCTCCGCAGCGGGCCGCAGATCACCACGTGCCATTCCACCGAGCCTGGGAGGCTCGGATAGCCTTCTTCAAATGGCTATGGCCCTTCTCCAGGCTGGAGACCAGGAGGGCTACAAGGGACTCCTGGCAGAGCGCAGGGCAGAGCGGCAAGCAGCGCGTGAGGCTGAGGCTGCGGAGCGGCAGGCAGCGCGTGAAGAGCGCCAGGCAGAGCGTGACTACCAGCTGCAGCTAGCTCAGCTCCGGCCCTCATCAGCCACACGTGACCTTCAAGACACCAAACTTCCAAAGGTCCGTGTTGAGGACTTCCCAGTGCTGGAGAAGGATGGAGACTTGGACTCTTTCTTGACTGCTTTTGAACGGACTTGCTTGCAGCCCCATCTGAACAAGGACCAGTGGGCCAAATACCTGACCCCCCGTTTAAGGGGTAAGGCCCTGGATATCCTTGGGGACTTGCCTGCTGAGGCAGATCAGGGCTACGACACCATCAAGCGGGCCCTGATCCAACAGTACAACCTCACCCCGGAGTCCTACCGCAAGAAGTTCCGGAGCCTACAGAAGGGACCAAAGGACTCCTGGGCTGACCACCGGCGGGCACTTGCCCGAGCTGCCGACCACTGGACCCAAGGCCTGCAGCTTTCCACCGGACCGGAGATCCTGGACTTGTTCATCACGGAGCAACTCTTGTGGAACTGCCCTGAGGATCTCCGCCAGTTCATCCGAGACCAGAAGCCAAAGGGGTCCACGGCTACAGCTGCCCTTGCCGATGACTACACCAACAACCGGGCCCCTGAGGCCAGGAGAGCGGCCACCAGCAGCACCTGGAGAGGGGGTAAGATGAATTCTGCGACTGCCCCACCTGCCCCTAGACTGCAGGGGGTGTCCCCCTCAACTCCCCTCTCCAGGCCCGTGGCAGAACCAAGACGGTGCCACCAGTGCAACCTACCTGGACACTTCAAGGCCATGTGCCCTCAGCGTCCCAAGGCCCCGGCTCCGTCCCCGTCCCAAGGGCCGCCCAAGGTGTATTGTGTGGGTGGGGGTGGTGGTAGGTCCCTGGACAGCTTCCAACCTGTCACCGTCGGCCGGTCTGTGACCATAGGACTGCGAGACAGCGCCTCGGAGGTGACTCTGGTGCGGCCTGAGATGGTGTCCCCCCAAGACTTGATCCCTGGAAAAACCCTTGCTGTCTCCGGGATTGGAGGCATTGACCCGGCGCTGCCTGTTGCTGACATTTTTGTGGACTGGGGCGCAGGGCGAGGGGTGAGGGAGGTGGGGGTAACTGATCGGATCCCTGCAAACGTGCTACTTGGGACAGATTTGGGGCAGATAACCTCCCAGTTTGGGCCCCCCCCAAGGGCTGAACCTTCAGCCCGTACTGACATGACTCCTAACAATGTTAATGTGTTATCTATGAATGATGTAAGGGAGGAGGGAGTGAACTCTGATATTTCTGCTTGCACAGACACCATAGACACACACGCAGCTGCAGCTGTGACAGGAGGGGAGGGGGTCAGAGAAAGGTGTGACAATGCCTCTACAAGTAATCAGCCTGTGAGCTGGGATCTGTTGCCCTCTGCAGGGATAAGCAGAGAGCAGGGTGCTGCAGGGGGAGGACCAGTGTGTGGGGTGGGGGCTACCACAGCAAATGTGGGGTCCCCAGAGATTTCACAGCGGGGTTCTGTTGCTGCAGGAGGGGAACAGGCAGGTGAGATTGGGGCCGGTCCAGGAGCGGAAGTGCTCCCAGGTAAGATCTCGGTGCATGGTTCCCCCACAACCGGGGTGTCAGGAAGCCAGGTAGGTCTGCCTGAACCGGCGACTTGGTCAGGAACGGAGGAGGAGCAGGCACGACCCACGGTCGCAGCGGCTGTGGCCGCTGTCACCCGCAGTGGGAGTGCTGGAAGCCAAGGGGCCTCCCGGAGGTCCGATAGCTCTTCCCCTTCTGACCAAGTGGCAGCCGAGTCAGGTGGAGGCCAGGACACAGGTCCCGGGGTACTGACTGAAGATGTGACAGTCTCGTCGATTCTGGCCACATCTAGTCAGGAGTTTCAGGCAGCGTTAGAAGCTGACGACAGCCTGAAAGCTCTAAAGGAGCAGGCGGCACAGCCTCCCTCGGACTCGGACCCGGAGCGAGTGGTCTGGGACCAAGGACGGCTGTACCGGGCCACGGTCCAGCAGGGTTCACCGGAGGCGTGGCCCAGGGACCGACAGTTGGTGGTACCCTATCCGTTCCGGACGGAGTTGTTGCGGATCGCACATGAGATTCCGATGGCCGGACACCTAGGGATCGCTAAGACCAAGGCCAGGTTAAACCAGCATTTCTACTGGCCAAAAATGGGGGCCGATGTGGCTGCCTACTGCCGTTCGTGTGAAACCTGTCAGAGAGTGGGGAAGGCGGGGCCACACCCCAAAGCCCCACTAGTATCTCTGCCAATCATCGATGAGCCTTTCAGGAGGGTGGCTGTGGATCTGGTCGGCCCGCTGGCCATCCCCAGCAGCTCCGGGAAACGCTTCATACTGACGGTAGTGGACTATGCCACCCGGTACCCAGAAGCAGTGGCCTTGTCGTCCATTCGGGCTGACAAGGTGGCCACCGCATTGCTGGAGATTTTCTCCCGAGTGGGTTTTCCCCAGGAAATGCTCACTGACCGGGGGACCCAATTCATGTCCCAGCTGATGGAGGCCCTCTGTAAGCAAGTCCAGGTGCGACATCTGGTGGCCAGCCCGTACCATCCACAGACTAATGGCCTGTGCGAGCGGTTCAATGGCACCTTAAAGCAGATGCTTAAGATGTTGGTCGACTCCCATGGGCGTGACTGGGAGCGGTATCTCCCACACCTGTTATTTGCTTACCGGGAGGTTCCACAGGCCTCAACAGGATTCTCACCGTTTGAGCTCCTGTACGGGCGACGTGTGCGGGGCCCCCTGGCTCTGGTGAAAGAGGCTTGGGAAGGGGATTTGGCCACCCCTGGAGTGTCGGTTATCGAGTATGTCATGCGCTTCCGGGACAAAATGCAGGCCTTGACGCAACTGGTACACGACAATATGGCTCAAGCCCAGGCCGATCAGAAGCGTTGGTACGACCAGAACGCTTGTGAGAGGACCTACCAAGTGGGTCAAAAGGTGTGGGTACTGGTCCCCGTACCACAGGACAAGCTTCAGGCAGCCTGGGAAGGCCCATACCTCGTGTACCAGCAGCTCAACCCTGTAACGTACCTGGTCACCCTGGACCCTGCCCGTGGAAGGCGGAAGCCCTTCCATGTGAACATGATGAAGGCACATCATGAGCGGGAGGCAAGTGCGCTCCCCGTGTGCAACCTGCCCGAGGAGGGAGAAGCGGAAACCCTCTTGGATATGCTAGCCCAGGTTAGGGCAGGCGGATCCATTGAGGATGTGGAGGTTGGCCACCAGCTCTTGGAAGACCAACGGTCCCAGCTGTGGGCCACCCTCCTCCCCTTCCGGGGGTTGTTTACCAACCAGCCCGGAAGGACTGACTTGGCTGTCCATCACGTGGACACTGGGGATCATCCCCCGATCCGGCGTTCAGCATATCGGGTCTCCCTGGAGGTGCAGCAACACATGCGCCAGGAGATTGACGAGATGCTGAAGCTGGGGGTGATCCAGGCATCCAACAGCGCTTGGGCCTCGCCTGTAGTCCTCGTCCCTAAGAAGGACCGAACCACTCGGTTCTGCGTGGACTACAGGGGGCTCAATGCTGTCACGGTCGCCGATGCGTACCCAATGCCACGCATCGATGACCTGCTCGATCAGTTGGCCGGGGCTCAGTACCTGACCATCATGGACCTGAGCCGGGGATATTGGCAGATCCCCCTGACTCGCAAGGCCAGGGAACGCTCTGCCTTTATTACCCCATTTGGACTGTACGAGTCCACGGTGATGCCATTCGGGATGAGGAATGCCCCTGCCACTTTCCAGCGGATGGTCAACACCCTGCTCAAGGGACTTGAAGGGTACGCGGCCGCGTACCTGGATGACATTGCCGTCTTCAGTCCCACCTGGGAGGACCACCTAGAGCATCTAGCACAGGTGCTCAGGCGGATCCACCGGGCAGGTTTGACCATCAAGCCGGGAAAGTGTCAGCTGGCCATGAGCGAGGTCCAGTACCTCGGTCACCGGGTAGGTGGGAGAACACTGAAGCCCGAGCCTGAGAAAGTGGAAGCCATCGCATCCTGGCCCACCCCCAGGACCAAGAAGCAGGTGATGTCCTTCTTGGGGACCGCTGGGTACTATAGGAGGTTTGTTCCATGCTATAGTAGCCTGGCAAAGCCCTTGACGGACCTCACCAAGAAGAAGCTGCCCTCTGCAGTCGATTGGACAATGGACTGCGAGACAGCCTTCCGGGCCCTAAAGGACGCCCTGTCCAGCCCGCCCGTGCTACAGGCAGCCGACTTCACGCGGCCGTTTGTAGTACAGACCGACGCCAGTGACTTCGGCCTCGGTGCGGTGCTCAGCCAGGTGGACTCTGCGAGCCAAGAGCACCCAGTCTTGTACCTGAGCAGGAAGCTGTTACCAAGGGAAGTTGCCTATTCCACGATGGAGAAGGAGTGCCTGGCCATAGTGTGGGCCCTGCAGCGTCTGCAACCCTATCTATACGGGCGCCACTTCATCGTGGAGACGGACCACAATCCCCTCAGCTGGTTGCACACCGTCTCTGGGACGAATGGGCGATTGTTGCGATGGAGCCTTGCGCTCCAGCAATACAACTTCACCATTCGCCACAAAAGGGGCCGTGACCACGGTAACGCAGACGGGCTGTCCCGACAAGGAGAGGTCGCGGACGGGCGCACGGGGGAACACCGGAGTGTGCTGCCCCCTAGCGCCCTCAAAAGGGGGGAGGTGTGAGGCAAATCCCGGGATATGAAGATGAATTATGACTCCAGTCATAATCCCTCATCACTCCCTGGCAGTGCCCCCTCCCTTCTTGTTCTCAGTGTTCCACTTACACCTCCATGGCCATGTCCTGTGATATGGAAATGAGGTGGTGTGGGAACAATGGACACAGGATGACTCCCTGCCGTCACCCTGTAACAAGAGTTGTATCTCATTAGCAAGGCTATGGAAATAGCCAGACAGAACGACTCCAGTAAAAAATGGTTCATATCTCGCAAGCCATATTTCCGATAAATATGGCAACCATAAAAATGGTGTCTCCGCATGCGGACGATGCCGGCACACCCTTTTTATGGGAGCAGGACATTGGGAAATGCCCCAGGCGTGATATCAGCCAATGGGGAACTGGCAGACAGGTCATGAGTCCCCTCGTTCTGTAGCTAAATTCATAACTGTCACAATGAGAGCATTGGCGTCCGCCTACGACGCTCCCAGGCAAAGTTATGGCCCATATTCCATGTTGTGGATTGTCCATAACTCAAGCCAGGGGTGGAGCAGTGCTTCCCTGTGAGGTCACTAAGGTAGGAGGGGACCTGGATCTGCCCAGGTTGATAACCCTACTTCGGCCATTTTCCAGTGTTCTTTCGCTGGGGGTCACGTGTGAGAAACATCTGTGGGAGTTCCTGGAAACCTGGTCTACAGCGCCCCCCTGTGGCCAGACGCACAAGGTAACTGAGTGAATTGCATACCTGTTTGTAAACCCATGCTTTGATTGTAACTGTACTCTGACATGTGTATATTCTGTAGATTCCCTATTGTATATATTGTAGTTTCTAGTGTGCTTTAGGCTGATTAAATTATATAATTAATCTTGGGCTGTTCTGTTATCTCGATCTTGAATCCCACGTCTGTGTGTTCGGCTAATAGTTACCGTGAAGCGGTTGGTGGCAGCGAGTTGTGCCAAGGATTATTGTGGGGAGGCCAGTGAGATTCGGGAAGATATTATATATTCCGCCCGCGGAGGTCGGGGGAATATATACCCTACTCTCACGGGGGACCCTTCAATAATCGGCATAAGTAGTATAGCGGCCTCCTTGCTTATTGTCGGGCAATTCCATAATTGGCCTGACTATAAGAGGGGCGCTAGAGAGCGCGTCACGTGCTCTGTCTGTCGGTCGGGAGGTATAAAGGAGGGGTGACACCCACTTGTTACCCCCCGATTGTGACGTACTGGTAGCCAGCGCGGGGGATTTCTGAGTGACCCCCCCGGTGGTTTGTGACAGTCCCATTAAGAGTTAACTGGTGATGGCTACAGCTCATAAGGAAAAATCCTGGCGACAGGTTACCTTTAAGAAAAACGCATATGTTTTTTGGTGCGTTTCTGGAGCGTGTTTGTGCAGATTACATGCAGAAAAATTCTGCACCAAATCTGCAACGTGCGCACATAGCCTTATGCAGGGAAGTTTAGGAAACCCGTACCTCCCAACTGTCCTGGATTTATCGGGACTGTCCTGATTGGAGAGCTCTCTCCCGCAGTCCTGCTGGTCACTGCTTTTGTCCCAGCTCCTCCTCTAAGTGCAATGAATAAATTAACTCAAGAAGAGCACTGCATAAATTAAATTCTCATCTGCTCTAGTTTCCCCACAAGATGGGACTAGAACTCATCAACTCATGAGCTATTTGTCCATAGGAAGCAGCTCTACCATTGAGCCACTGCCTGTACTGTATTGTACAGAGGAGGATTTGGTAATTTTGACCTGTATTGCAGGCAGGGAAGCCAGAAGCTGATTATTCAGCTACATAGAGATATAGACAGATATATACTGTATCTCTATGTAGCTGAAGGAAAAAGTCAGATTATTTTGTTCCTATAAAACTACTATAAAGAAATGAAAAAAAAATGACAAAAAATATTATTTTATTTTTCTCCAAAGTGGATGTGATTCCATGAAAAGACGCCGCAGAACTCTGCGGTTCTGTGGCGTTATTTTTCTCTAGAGTTTTCTATGCGGAGCTTAAAAAAATGCATGGAGAAAACTGCAGTTACTTTTTTAAGTGCAGAATCAAAGCTTTTCTGCACTATAAAAACAGTTAAAAACACAGCTTCACATCTGCACCAAAAACACATGAAATAACAAGGAAAAGGCAAAAATGCAGCAAAAATGCAATAATCAGAGAAGATTGTTATTGTATAATTTAGTGCGGACAGCGGCAAAAAAACAAAAAACACCAGATTGTTGAAGCATGTTTACACAGCCTTACAGTTGAAGATAACTTGATGGTTATACAAGAAAATAAAGGCACTGAGCTTGGTGGTTGCACACCAGTGTTGAGGCGCAGAGCTTGGTGGTTGCACACCAGAGTTGAGGCGCAGAGCTTGGTGGTTGCACACCAGAGTTGATACGCAGAGCTTGGTGGTTGCACACCAGAGCTGAGGCGCAGAGCTTGGTGGTTGCACACCAGAATTGAGGCGCAGAGCTTGGTGGTTGCACACCAGAATTGAGGCGCAGAGCATGGTGATTGCACACCAGAGTTGAGGCACAGAACTTGGTGGCTGCACACCAGAGTTAATACGCAGAGCATGGTGATTGCACACCAGAGTTGAGGCACAGAACTTGGTGGCTGCACACCAGAGTTAATACGCAGAGCTTGGTAGTTGCACACCAGAGTTGAGGCGCAGAACTTGGTGGTTGCCCACCATAGTTGAGACGCAGAGCTTGGTGGTTGCATACCAGAGCTGAGGCGCAGAACTTGGTGTTTGCACACCAGAGTTGAGGCACAGAACTTGGTGGTTGCACACCAGAGTTGAGGCGCAGAGCTTGGTGGTTGCACACCAGAGTTGATACGCAGAGCTTGGTGGTTGCACACCAGAGCTGAGGCGCAGAGCTTGGTGGTTGCACACCAGAGCTGAGGCGCAGAACTTGGTGGTTGCACACCAGAGTTGAGGCACAGAGCTTGGTGGTTGCACACCAGAGTTGAGGCGCAGAGCTTGGTGGCTGCACACCAGAGTTGATACGCAGAGCTTGGTGGTTGCACACCAGAATTGAGGCGCAGAGCATGGTGATTGCACACCAGAGTTGAGGCACAGAACTTGGTGGCTGCACACCAGAGTTAATACGCAGAGCATGGTGATTGCACACCAGAGTTGAGGCACAGAACTTGGTGGCTGCACACCAGAGTTAATACGCAGAGCTTGGTAGTTGCACACCAGAGTTGAGGCACAGAACTTGGTGGTTGCCCACCAGAGTTGAGACGCAGAGCTTGGTGGTTGCATACCAGAGCTGAGGCGCAGAACTTGGTGGTTGCACACCAGAGTTGAGGCGCAGAGCTTGGTGGTTGCACACCAGAGCTGAGGCACAGAGCTTGTCAGTTACACTTCCAGATTGAACATAACGTAATCGGTATACAACAGAACAAAGGTACAAAGGAGCTTGGTTGCTACAAATGAGTGTTGAGGCACACAGCTTGATGGTAACTTGTAAGAGTTAAGGCACAGAGTTTGTCAATTACACATCAAAGTTGAGTCACTGAGTCACAGACCTTGAGAACTGAGCATCAGAGTTGACACACTGAGCTTGGTGGTTACTCATCAAAAGTAAGCAAAGAGCAGGTTGGTTACACATAAACAATAAGGCATAGAACTTGGTAGTTACTAGCAGTAACCGGAACAGTCTCTTAGCATAGTGCACAATGTAACTCACCGCTGGTAGCTGAAGGGCTTAGCAGGTTGACTTAGTCAGTGTCTCTGGTCACTTGCCTAAACCAAGGCATTTTAGGACTATTCAAGTGCACCATAGAGACTGTATGTAATACATAAACTTGCCGTTGGACCTCAGGGTCTCAACTCCACCAGAGTCCAAACTTCACCCACAGATGTGTCTAGATCTGGGAAAGTCTACTTATTACACAATCTAGTTCACGCTATCGCTTTTTAGTCATCGAACCAAGAGACGAATTAAGCTTCCATCTTATATGTCTTGGTCTCATCAATACAATGGAGCCCTTTTAGTACAATGCATGTGTCTACAAACATGACCTCTGATCAAGATTTCTTGGCCAAGAGTGTATATATGTATCTCAATCTTAATAGCCATACATGCAATATACAATGGGTTCATATAAAAGTTGCAGTGCCTGCAATAAAATGTGATTAATCAGCACAGGTGCAAAACATTACAGAGAAGCGCAGAGACCACTGGTTACTATACTGGTGGTCCGCGGTTCAATTACACATTATGTAGGAAGTCGGTGCTCTGACATTCCCCATGGGAGAACCATCTTACAAGATATTGTTTTCCAGCTGAGACTGAGCAGGGAAACACTATTATCAAAAACTGACAACTCATTATTACAGGGTCCTCAACTTTCAACTTTTTTTTACTAACTAGTCGTAAAAATTGTAAAAATAATAAAATCAGCTCCAGCTGATACTTATCATTACTGTGTCCATCGCTGCTCCAGTCATAGCGGACATGCTGCAATGGTTACATCACAGCAACAGCGCTGCAGCCAAACACTGGGCAACACGGTTCTTACCACCTACCACTGGGACCTGTCATTGGCTGCAGCGCTGTTTATGTGACATCACCACTGCAGTCTGTACACTATCACTGGAGCAGCGGTGGAGACACAGACTTGGACCTGGGAAGGTGGAGTGGCAGCTGATTATATTTTGACCAAAGCCAAATCGAATTAGTAAAATTATATATATATATATATATATATATATATATATATATATATATATATATATTGTGTCTACACCGCTGCTCCCGTCATAGAGTAGAGAATGCTGTGGTGATGTCACATAAACAGAGCTGCAGCAAATCACAGGGCTCAGCGGTAGGTGTTTGGCTGCAACTCTGTTGATGTGATATATAGATATATATATATAAAAATATATATATATACTACTCAAAAAATGAAGGGAACACTTAAACAAGGATTTTGTATTTTGGTGTTCCCTTCATTTTTTTTAGCAGTATATATATATATATATATATATATATATGTGTGTGTATATATATACATATATATACATATATATATACATATATCGAGGCATATATATATATATATATATATATATATACTGCTAAAAAAAATGAAGGGAACACCAAAGTACAAAATCCTTGTTTAAGTGTTCCCTTCATTTTTTGAGTAGTATATATATATATTTTTATATATATATATATATATATATATATATATATATATCACATCAACAGAGTTGCAGCCAAACACCTACCGCTGAGCCCTGTGATTTGCTGCAGCTCTGTTTATGTGACATCACCACAGCATTCTCTACTCTATGACGGGAGCAGCGGTGTAGACACAATATATATATATACTGCTCAAAAAATGAAGGGAACACTTAAACAAGGATTTTGTATTTTGGTGCTCCTTTCATTTTTTTGAGCAGTATATATATATATATATATACATATATATATATATATACACACACATATATCGATATATATATATATATATATATATATATATATACTGCTCAAAAAGTGAAGGTAACAACAAAATACAAAATCTTTGTTTAAGTGTTCCCTTCATTTTTTTTGAGCAGTATATATATATATATATATATATATATATATATATATATATATATATATATATGTATATATACACATATAATTTTTACTTTTATTGAAGAATGTGGTATTTCAAATTTGCTCATGTACTTAAATTCTGTAAATTATTTGCAATGAGTAAATATCATTGTGGTACTTGTAATTACATAGAAATCAATTTGGAATAAAATCTAAACTGTGATTGTACAGAAGTGCAGAGATAGTAAGCAGCCACAAAGTATAGAAGTCATAGATGGGAGGGTGGAAATGGATTTTGAATGCCTTCCTCAGGGGTGTATATACATTATCAAATGAGGTCCTTAGGCAGAAAGGGCCTAGGTCTATGATATTGGATGATATTCTCCTTTGCACCAATCTTCCATTTCCTATGAGTGGGGATTGGGAATTAACCCAAGGTCATACAAGCTGCTAAATGTTAAGGTGCGGGGATTACTTTGGGGGGTCATATATCTCTTCTGAATGAGCAGGTAATGGTTAATTCACAAGATGTGCTGGCAGAGAATGCATTTTCCCTTTTAAGCCTAGAAAATGCATTTTATAGTCCTCATTGCACCAAGCAGAAGCATTTGCATCTTTTAGATCTGGGCACCTGCCGGAGACAGTCTGCAGGTATCGGACTCCTATGACAAGTGACAGAATTGGCCTGTTGCTGACTCAGCCTTTAGCTTTAGGAGCCTACTGCTGAGTCACTGACCGAAGGCACAAATAATCTGTCCACTTTGTATTTTATTTCCAGCTTCAAATGTCCCAGATTTGTACAGAATATTGCAAGCTGGGCATAAAACTGTCAGACCTGCATTCTATCCACACGACCCATGTAACACACACCACACCCTCCTGTAGTCTCTAATTCCTGCAGTCCCCCTGCAGTCCTTGGCTGGAGGATAGGGATCCACTTTAGATCATGATAAGGGCACAATCCGGCTCAAAAACCTATGCAACGGATGCGGCGAAAAAAACGGATCCGTTGCATACGGTTTTTTCATGCGGCACGTCCGTTTTTTGACGGATGCGGCTTGATACTGAGCATGCGCAGTTCAAAAAACTGCAACCAGCGGCCGGATGCGTTTTTTGCCACAGGACGCCGTAGGCATGCATTGTAAATCGCGCCGCATCCGGCGCGATGCGGTTTTTCGCCACAGACAAAAAACGTTGCATTCAGCGTTCCATCCGGCCGCCGCATCGGCTAAATATGCAAAAAACGGACGCAGGCACAATCTGGCGCTAATGCAAGTCTATGCGGAAAAAACGCACCCGGCGGCAAAACAAAAACGGATGCGTTTTTCCCACAAAGCGCCGGATTGTGCCGCACAGCAAAAACCTGATGTGTGAAAGCAGCCTTAACAGAAAGAGTTTATGTACACCTGGCAGAGATGGAAATCTGCGCACGAAGTAACTTTCCTATCATTCTAGGTGGACATTGTTGCTAAGCAGAGCAATAACTTAGCAAACTATTCATAATATTAAAAGCAATGATGCCACTTACCCAGGGTTACAAGCAGCCATGACTGACGTATATAGGGGAATAAATTTCTTTCCCACGGGGGTCCCATGGGTGTTTTCTATCAAAGGGAGATGGCAAAAGAAAGAATGCCAAGGAAGATCCTCCTGGAGGAAACAGAACAGTGTGTGATACAATTATACGCTCCATGTCTTTATATAAGGGAATAATAAGGGTGGCAAAGGCTAGAGTCACTATGTGACCAATGCAAGACATTATTAAGCCATATAAATAAGTATAAAGTATAATAAAGATATAAAGCCCCATCCTCAGACTAAGTGAAAGGTGCATAAATGCGCAAATTGCATGCGCTCAGGTGGCTCTGCCTTTGCGCACAGGACCTTGGCCACTTACCTGCCTGTGTAAGTGTATTGTGGGGTGTCTGTGGCTCCCCCCACCTTCTCCCCTCTTCTCTCCTGTCCTCTATCCCTGGACTGCTTCCCATGTGCAGATACACTACTGCTGACTTCTCATCTCTGCAGTTTTAATGGGGGAGGAGAGAGTAGTAAGCCCTGCCTCTGCCCCTGTCTGCAGATCCTTCTGTATCAGAGCAGGAGATACTCTCTCCATCACTTTACAATGCAGTGACTTCAATGCAGGCAACACAGTCTATGCACAAGTGCTGCACTATGCCAATTACATCCCACTAGAAGGTTCTCCTGCCGGCAATACTCTATTTACAAATATGCACCATTTATTTACAAACAAGGAGATACATTTCTCTTATTAACTCAATTAATTCATATGAAAAGGATCAATGAATATGCATGAGACACATAATTAGGCAATTAATACAGCTAAAACAAAAGCTGAGTTTGTCATTTTGCAGAACTGTTTATATTTGCAATAATATTTCATCAGTGGATTTATCATGCACCAAGAGTTAAATGCCCCAAATTCTGCTCCAATGCAGGATGGACAATCTGCAGTCAGATTGGTGCAGGACTATTATCACAGAATAGTCTAAATAATGAATGCTGTGTTAAGTGTATCCTGTTAGTATAGCCATAGAGCCTATCATCAAGGCTATATCACTAAAAATGAAAAAAGCGCATGTAATGTCATAGTGAAGACTAGGCGATGAATAGAGATGTAAAGGACAGAGGGAGGGAGAGGGGATAGCAGCACATGGGACAGGAAGGGGGAGGAGGAGAGACAGGGAGAAAAGTCCTGGAATCAGATTTGGAAAGAAATGACAGGGAGAGAAGAAGCAAGGACCATGGGTATAGTGACAGGTCAGACATGGACTGCATGGAGAGCTGGGTTGTGACCATTAAGGAGTCCCATAGACGAAGACACCAGTCCCCAGACAGGACTCCACCGAACAGGACAATCTACTACAGGTAAGTACAATTATGTCATGGTGCATAGATAAGAAATTATTATTATTATTATTATTATTATTATTATTATTTATATATATATATATATATATATATATATAAAATAACAATTTTTTGCAAGATTATGCACTTTACAATTCTGCAAAACTGTATGACTTCCCATGTGAATGCTAAGGTTAATACTTACTATGATTATTCTGCTATAAGAAGCCTGGATGTAGAAAGACTATAATGTTATTCAATGGGGTTACTGACTAATGTCTGCCCCATCTCAGGATCTGAGCGCCTCCTGTAACTTTCATATAAAGCTGCACCTCACAGCTTTACATATTGTGCTTTCCAATAAGATCATTGTCCATACCAAAGACAGTAAAATTCCAAATTTACACCCACTTTGTCCACTTTCTAGATGCATCTGGGTTTTTTTTTTGCAAAGAGTGGTTTGAGACTTTGGTATAGCTGGAGAAAATGTATAGAGAAATCAATATCTTGTATCTCTGCTGATCAAGAGTGATGGAAGGGTTAATTCTGAATATTATTCATGGTGATTGACGGAAAGGTTAATTCTGAATATTATATATGGGGAGTGACGGAAGGGTTAATTCTCAATGTTATTCATGGTGTGAGACTGAAGGGTTAATTCTGAACATTATGCATGGCGAGTGACGGAAGGGTAAATTCTGAATATTATCCATGAAGAGAGACGAATGGGTTAATTCTGAATGTTATCCGTGGTGAGTGAGGGAAAGGTTAATTCTGAATATTATCCATGAAGAAATACAAAAGGGTTAATTCTGAATATTATTCATGGTGATCGATGGAAGGGTTAATTCTGAATATTATTCATGGTGAGAGACGGAAGGGTTAATTCTGAATATTATTCATGGTGAGAGACGGAAGGGTTAATTCTGAATATTATTCATGGTGAGAGACGGAAGGGTTAATTCTGAATATTATTCATAGTGAGTGATTGAAGGGTTAATTCTAATTATCCATGAAGAGAGACGGAAGGGTTAATTCTGAATATTATTCATGGTGATTGACAGAAGGGTTAATTCTGAATATTATTCATGTTGATTGACGGAAGGGTTAATTCTGAATATTCTGAATATTATCCATGGGGAGTAATGGAACGGTTAATTTTGGATATTATTCATGGGTAGTGACGGAAGGGTTAATCCAGAATGGAATTTGCTCCAAACTTGTCAATGACCAATCAAAAAGATTCCAAAACTAAAAATGCTTCAGGGTTCAAAAACTTTTCCAAAATGTTTTAAAAACTCTTTAGGAAACGATTAAGGAACTCCTCCAAAATCGTCACCAGGAAGGGACATTTCCAGGAGTGGATTCCATCAGAAAACTCGCCATTTTTTAACGCCGCCATAAAAAACTCTGTGTGCACAATGGCCTTAGGGTTCGGCTCCGCTAACCGCTTCATGTGACCTCGCGGATGCAATTTGCAGGCGCTGACTAATTTCTACTGCAGAAGATTTAAGCTGTGTGCGCACGTTGCGATTTTGTGACAAAAACGCGTCTCTCCTTATCCCAGCAAAGTCAATGAGAGTGCTGTGCGTACTTTGCTTCTTTTTTCCATGCAGATTTTGGGGCAGAAAAAAAACGCTGCATGTCAATTCTTGGTGCATTTTTTCCTGCGGTTTTCAACCCTTCCACCTATTGACTTCATTATGAAAAACGCATAAGAAAAAAACGCACCTTGTTTGGTGCAATTTTCTGCCAGAAGATGCAGTTTTTGGTGCAGAAATTTCTGCTACAAAAAAACTCAGTCTTAAGGTATGTGCGCACGCTCAGTTTTTTATTGCAGAAATTTTCTGCATCTTCTGGCAGAAAAATGTGCCAAAAAATGCATGTTTTTTTTGTGTCCATTTTGGTGATTTTTGTGACATGCGTTATTTAGTGAAATCATTGGCTGGAAGGGCTAAAAAAAAACGCAGGAAAGAAATGCACCAACAATTGACATGCTGCTTATTTTTCCTGCACCCAAGAAAAAAGAAGCAACGTGCACACAGCACTTCAAAATTCTCATTGACTTTGCTGGCGTAAGGATAGACATGCAGATTTGGGCAACAAACTGCACCACAAATGTGCCAAAAATGCAGCGTGTGCAAAAAAGCCTAAGGCTATGTGCGCATAGTGCGTTTTTTTGACGCTGCATTTTTGTGCGTTTTTGGCCGCTAAAAACACACAAAAACGCACCCACGGCAAAAACGCACAAAAACCACACCGGTAAAAACTCATGAGTTTTTACCACGTTTTGGTGCGTTTTTGGCTGCGCTTTGCTGCAATGTTGATCTCTGCGTTTTTCCAATGCATTGCTTGGGATGAAAACGCAGAAAAACGCAGGAAAGAATTGACATGTCCATTTTTTTTTTTAAGCTCAAAAACGCAGCTTAAAAAAAAAGTTGTGTGCGGACAGCAAAAATGAAAACTCATAGAGTTTGCTGGGAAAGTAAAGTCATGCAGTTTTGAGCTCAAAAACGCACCCGGAAAACGCGCAAAAACGCTGCGAAAAATGCACTGTGCGCACATAGCCTAAGAGAGCAAATGAGATGCTAGTTGGCATGTGACTGCATACTTGTGATTAATGATGAACTCTCAGAGCTGAATCCTGACAGTCTGTATGTTAAACACCGATGTAGCAACCATTCACAAACTACCAATCCATGGATTGGCAGTGTGTGAATGGTTGCTACATCAGTGTTTTGCACCTGTTTTGCTGCATTCTGGCAGTGCATTGGATTCTGTGGCTTGGGCAGGTAAACACTGTCGTCCTCTTGCTGCTGTGAATAATTCTTGAATTTTGGGGGGAAAATTGAATTCCTCTTATGTGGTTTAGTCTGTATGTTACACACTTAGGAATTGGCAAGCCATAGTGATTGCTGAATATTTCCCAAGTGCTGGACAACCCAATCCTCTAAATTTTGCTACATCTAACGTCCTTTATGCACCTTTCATTGAACTCAGTATTAAATCAGTGCGGAGGAAGCCCCCCTACTGCTGACATACAGAAAGATTTTACTGATTTAGCTTAATGTTTTCTCCTGAATTGCTTAGTTAGGGGTTTATGGGCAATAAAAAACGCACCTGCTTCCAGACTTGCAAACACATGAGGAGGGGGGGAATATACGGGCTTGGAGCATGTCTGTATTATACACCCGATCCATTGTCCGTTCAGATGCTTCACTGCACATTACATGTTCTAGACTGTTGTGAAGAACAATATAATACGTGGGCGCAGCGACTGCAAAGTGTTCCGGGCTCTTCTGGACACAGAATTCCTGCCGTCATCTTTCCATTAGAACTCAAAATTATTATTTATTTTGCCGCTACTCATTATAAGTCTCTAAAATGATAATTTACCGGCAATGTTCCTTTTAACCCCTTGGAGACAGGTCGCTTAAATCTTCCATAGGGCTCCACAAACACAGGGCACAGGGACGAATCCAAGAGCACTGGGTGCCAATTACTCGTATACCTACACTTTTGCTTGTGTTTCACCATTTTATTTTTGTTTTTCTGGATGGATGGATGAATAAATGGATGGATGAATGAATGGATGGATGGGTGGATGATGAATGGATGGGATGAGGGAGAGATGGTTGGATGAATGAATGATTGAATGAATGAATGAATGGATGGATGGATGAATGAATGGATGGATGAGTGGATGATGGATGGATGGGTGGATGGATGGGATGAGGGAGAGATGGTTGGATGGATGGATGGATGGATGGATGAATGAATGGGTGGATGGATGGATGGATGGATGGATGGGGTGGATGGGTGGATGGATGGGATGAGGGAGAGATGGTTGGATGAATGAATGGATGGATGGATGGATAGGTGGATGGATGAATGAATGAATGAATGAATGAATGGATGGATGGTTATCATGGTGTGATTTCAGGTGTCACACCAGTTACAAGAGGACTCCGATGAGCGGCACAACACATAGGAAACACCAGGGTAGCAATACAACAGAAGGCCCTGGCACTAGGGAGAGGGGTGCGGGGTCACCTACTAACACTCACCTAGGACTGATCCTTGCACTCCTTAATGACCCTAGATGGGCCCTTCCCCCCGTGCGCCCTCATGTGCCTAGGCTCTCAGGGGCCCTGAAATCACCCTGATCAGTGAAGGCCAGCAAGACGCTAGTCTCACCACTACAGTAACACAACACGGGAAAGGTAGGGAAAGACAATAAATAACACTTTATAGCTTCTCCAGCAGGAACTTCTCAGCTGCAACAGAAGAAACACCTCAGCTTCTCCAGAGCCAGGCTCCTTCAATGTGGATAGTGTAGGAATAAGCTATAGCCGGCATAGTGCGGAGTTAGGAGCGGATATTTATAGCAGAAGGGAGAGACTGCAGCTGAGGATTTAACTACCTGTTACATCACTGCAGGATAGAAAGGAACCTTAACCTCTTCAGTGCTGGATGGAATTAAATATGCTCCAAATCAGGGTAAACAACAAGCAGGCACTGAAGAGGATCTCCAGTCAACAACACGCTGTGCACAATCTGATCCCATACCCCCCTAAGATCGCATTAGGCAGTGACATACGTTGGATGAGTGAGTGGGTGGATGGATGTTTGGGTGGATGGATGGATGGGTGGGTGAATGGAAGGATGGATGCATGGATGGATGGAAGGATGGATGCATGGATGGATGGATGGATGGAAGGATGCATGGGTGGGTGGATGAAAGGAATGGTAGGTGGATGGATAGTTGGGTGGGTGGATGGATAATGGATGGATGAGTAGATGATACGTGGGTAGATGGATAGGTGGATGACAGGATGGATGGATGGATGGATGTATGGATGAAAAGATGGTTGGATGGCTAAGTTGGTGGATAGATAGATAGATAGATAGATGGGTGGATGGATGGATGGATGGATGCATGGGTGGATGGATGGATTGGTGGGTGGGTGGATGGATAGTTGGGTGGATGGATGGGTGGGTGGGTGGACGATGGATGGATGGGTAGATGATACATGGGTAGATGGATAGGTGGATGACAGGATGGATGGATAGATGAATAGGTGGTTGGATGGCTTAGTTGTTGGATAGATAGGTGGGTTGGTGGATGGATGGATGGATGGATGGATAGGTTGGTGGATGGATCGATGGATGTTTGGATGGGTGGATGGATAGATAGGTGGGTGATTGGATGGGACACTAAACATTATTATCAAACGTAACTAAAATCCTACAAATTTAAATGGCAGAAAGGATCCAACACTAATTAAAATTAGCCTTGGTCTTATGGGAGAAGCTCAGATAAATATTGAGGCAGTCATCACCTCCAATAGTAAACTTCAAAAAACTGACCTGCACTTCCTAATCAAATCAATCAATTGTGAACAGGTTCAAGCGGCAATGACAGCATAATATACCATCATAGCCAAATAATACCGCAGCCTCAGTATACGCTAAGATATCTGCAAACGTTGAAAATATGAATCTCAAACTGCATTCCTCCTGTATAGCATGTGTTATGTTGTTGTTTATATAAGGAGGTCTGCAGATAGATAGGATATGTATAGAATGTATCAAACTGTGGAATTGTGTCATTATATCAAGTGATATCAACTTTCTATATTCACCGGTAGAGTTTGCAGTCACGGGTTCAGTTTTTGTGTTTTGGGTGTTCCGGTCTGAGTTATATTAAGGTTTCTCGTCTTCCTGGGAGCAGTGAGAGGGAGAGAACAGATCCCGAGGAAGTGACAATCTGGGAATCCTGCCCAGACACATGCCAGTGCCCCAGCACAGCCTTATCAGGGCACCTGGGGCGGTGGGAGCAGAGCCAAGGGGCCACCGAGATGGTCATCAATGTAACACCTCTTAGAGGTCATCGAAAACACAGTAAACAACATAACCCCCATCCTCCAAAATCACAACATAATAGTAAATATTGCTAATATCGAGAATAAGTTGGTCCAGATTGTTAATGTCGTTCTTGCATGTTGATTCAATACATATAGAAAGTAACACATCGGCTGTAAAGGTTCCTGGAAATATCTACTTTGTGCAATTGTCAAACGGAACCTTCGATGATCAGAGGATTCCGATTCCAGGATTTGTAGAGTTTTGATGTGAATGTTCTAATATTTTGCAGCGTCACCGCAGGGCACATAAAGCATCAGACGCTTCCTCCCGGAATCAATAACTGGTCAATGTAACAAAAAAACGAGCCGGTTCCTCCAGATTGCTCTATCGGTAGTTGCTTTTTGCTCAAACTGATTGATCAGTGTCCTATAATGGTTTATTTTCTAATCCAGACAACCCTCACGCCAAAGTGTAGCAACTGTAAATATTAAACCGGAACTTAAAAGATGATCAGATTAATATTAAAGGGTTTTTCTCATCTTCTTAAGGGTATGTGTGTCGCCCAGGGTTATGGGGTACTTGGTCCCGGGCAGGGTACAATTGGGGAATGTCACTTTGGTGGCCGTTCCTCGGTTATGGTGGTGAGACAATCCCAACTAAAAGAGGTCGCCTTGCCGTTGGCTGTTGGGCTCACATAAAACTGGCCATTTCGTGTGCTAAGTATCTCAATTTTTACATGTTTTTCATAGCAGCATGGGCGTATCCAGCGAGGGGCAGGGGGGGGGAAGCTGCCCCCCCCCTATAAGCAGGGGCACGGTGTAGTGGGCCGGTGCCTGTAGTGGGCCGCTGTATCCGGCATGCACACAGTGCTGAGCAGCACGCAGGTGGCTGCAGCTTCCTCCTTCTTCCTATTCAAATGTATTTGCGTCTTTCAGACGTAAATACATTTGAACAGTGCGTCGGGACTGGGCCCCACCCCCGACGTGCAGCAACGTGATGAGATCAGCACATTGCTGACATCATCACAGTGCTGCGGGCGCCGGGACACAGGAGACATCAGGCAGCGGTAAGTGCTCCATAGAGTAGCCGAAGAGACAGGTGTATTTAATGGAGATGTGTGGGGAGGGGCTGTGGACACATAACGGGGAACATTTGTAAAGGATACACAGCTTTGTGACAGGCAGAGGGGGAGCACTGTATTCCGAGGGAGGGGGAGGCAGGTGTGTGTAGTGATGGGGTAGTGTAATTTGTGTGTGTGTAGGGGGTGATGGGGGGTGCAATGTATTATGTCTGGGGAGGGGGTAATGGAGGGTGCATTTTATTGTGTGTGGGGGGAGGGGTAATGAAGGGTGCACTGTATTGTGTGTGTGTGTGTGTGTGTGTGTGTATATGTGTGGTACATGGTAGTGGGGGGGTATATGGGGGGTACATTGTAGTGTGTGTATGTGTGTGTGTAGGGGATGATGGGGGGTGCATTGTATTGTGTTAATTGTGTGTGTGTGTGTGTGTGTGAGTGTGTGTGTGTGTGTGTGTGTGAGTGTGTGTGTGTGTGTAGGGGATGATGGGGGGTGCATTATGTGTGTGTGTGTAGGGAGTAATGGGGGGTGCATTGTATTTTGTGTGTGTGTGTAGGGGGTGACGGGGGGTGCATTGTAGTGTGTGTGTGTGTGTTTGGGGGGGTGATGGGGGTGCATTTTATTGTGTGCGTGGGGAGATGGTAATGGGGGGTGAATGGTATTTTGTGTGTGTGTGTATGTAGTGGGTGATGGGGGGATGTATTGTATTGTGTGTGTGTGTGTGTGTGGGAGGGGGAGGGGTAATGGAGCGTGCATTGTATTGTGTGTGTGTGTGTGTGTGTGTGTGAGGGTAATGGGGGTGCATTATAGTGTGTGTGTGTGTGTGTGTGTGTGTGTGTACAGGGGCGCGGAGTCATTAATCGAGCTATAATTACATTTAATGCTCTTAAAATTTTTGTTTCATTCACCTTTTCCGTTCTAATATTTTACAACCTGAACGACCATGGCTTGCCCCCCCCCCCCCCTAGTTTTGATCCCGGGTACGCCCATGCATACCAGTAAATGCATGTCTATATTCCCATATTTATTGTCCCACATATCTTAGCACTACAGAGTGCAACTGTCTCATTTTTGTTACT
This sequence comes from Anomaloglossus baeobatrachus, assembly GCF_048569485.1. Classification (NCBI taxonomy): domain Eukaryota; kingdom Metazoa; phylum Chordata; class Amphibia; order Anura; family Aromobatidae; genus Anomaloglossus; species Anomaloglossus baeobatrachus. Next base: position 170,082,919 of record NC_134363.1, on the reverse strand, counting down.
ATGTTTCATGTTCAGTTTGCACCTGTTCACATTAGAAGGGTAGGATGTACCTTCAGTCTTTTTCTTAGGTGAGACAATCCCATTACCTAAGAATCAAGGGGGCAGGACCCCTTTATACAGCTGATTGGCACCGAAGTAAGGATGTGGATCCCAACTGTTCTAATCATGAATTTTGTATAAAATATAAAGCTATTAGCTCCATACAAGATTTAGGCCAGAAGTACTGGTAATCGGTGGTAAATGCTTTGATGCCCAAAAATGACACAAATATTCTAGGAGTGATACCTTTGTCATTTTTGTGCATTAAAGTGTTTACATCGATTTTTCTGGCTAATATAATTTTGTATTGTACAGGTCAGAAGTGGGAACATATTTTTCTCAAATTATGAGCAGATTGCATTAAAATCTATAGTTACATATATACCCCTCTAACCGTCCAGGACGAAATCCTATGGATAGTGCTACAGGGATAGAGATAGTGACGGCCATGGGCTAATTGTAGGAGCTGGTGCCTCAGTGAAAGATTAGGTTGCAGAAGGAAATGGCAAATAGCATTAGAGGGAATAAATCAATGTGATGTGTGAGGAACACTGACGGGAGGATGTGATCAGATGTCAGAAAAATATATTTATGGTAAATGCGTAAAATGTGGAAATCCATATGCACTTCACATATGGAGCCAGTATCAGTGCAAGTGACACGTGTGCAGCTTTTATGTATCCCACTAGATATAGCTAGTGTTATATAGGACGCACAGAACTACCACACGATTGGGGTTTTTTATTTATAAAACTTGTCCATATTTATCTATCTGTCTTATTCATCCATCTCACTTCTGTCTATGTAGTATTCAATTTACCATATATTTCATGGATTTTCTAGGATAGGTGATAACTTTTATGAAGGGTCCAAGTTGAAAAACATCCCTCCACAACTATAATGTCACCCCCTACATTATTATATTAATATCCTTCTCTACAAGTGACTCTCCTAGTTTTACTTTTACACAAAGGAATGTACATTATTATATCAAGATCCTTCTCTACAAGTGACTCTCCTAGTTTTACTTTTGCACAGACAAAAGTACATTATTATATTAATATCCTTCTATAAAAGTGACTCTCCTAGTTTTAATTTTGTACAGATGAATGTACATTATTATATGAAGATCCTTCTCTACAAATGACTCTCCTAGTTTTACTTTTGCATAGACAAAAGTACATTATTATATCAAGATCTTTCTCTACAAGTGACTCTTCTAGTTTTACTTTTACACGGACAAAAGTAAATTGGTATATCAAGATCCTTCTCTACATATGATTCTCCTAGTTTTACTTTTACACAAAGGAATGTACATTATTATATCAAGATCCTTCTCTACAAGTGACTTTCCTAGTTTTACTTTTGCACAGACAAAAGTACATTATTATATTAATATCCTTCTATAAAAGTGACTCTCCTAGTTTTAATTTTGTACAGATGAATGTACATTATTATATGAAGATCCTTCTCTACAAATGACTCTCCTAGTTTTACTTTTGCATAGACAAAAGTACATTATTATATCAAGATCTTTCTCTACAAGTGACTCTCCTAGTTTTACTTTTACACGGACAAAAGTAAATTTGTATATCAAGATCCTTCTCTACATATGATTCTCCTAGTTTTACTTTTGCACAGACAAAAGTACATTATTATATTAATATCCTTCTATAAAAGTGACTCTCCTAGTTTTATTTTTGCACAGATGAAAGTATATTATTATATGAAGATCCTTCTCTACAAGTGACTCTCCTAGTTTTAATTTTGTACAGATGAATGTACATTATTATATGAAGATCCTTCTCTACAAATGACTCTCCTAGTTTTACTTTTGCACAGACAAAAGTACATTATTATATCAAGATCTTTCTCTACAAGTGACTCTCCTAGTTTTACTTTTGCATAGACAAAAGTACATTATTATATCAAGATCTTTCTCTACAAGTGACTCTCCTAGTTTTACTTTTACACGGACAAAAGTAAATTGGTATATCAAGATCCTTCTCTACATATGATTCTCCTAGTTTTACTTTTGCACAGACAAAAGTACATTATTATATTAATATCCTTCTATAAAAGTGACTCTCCTAGTTTTAATTTTGCACAGATGAATGTACTTTATTATAACAAGATCCTTCTCTACAAGTGACTCTCCTAATTTTACTTTTGCACAGACAAAAGTACATTATTATATCAAGATCCTTCTCTACGTTTGACTCTCCTAGTTTTTCTTACACTAGAATATATGATTCCTCCAGATCATTAGTAATCAGATGCAGGACTTTACACTTAGTCACAATGAAACTCCTCTGCACGGTGATCACTTTTATGAAGGGTCTAAGTTGCAAAACAGCCCTGTACAACCTAAAACATGTGGATTCCATATCTCTGAACTCACTTTCAGCCCCTGCTGTAAGTTGGTACCAGCCTGGAGTTACAAATCCATCTTGAAGTTATTGCACTATGAGGCGCCATGTTTTTTTTTCTTTCCAGAGGCCAAGAATAGGACAGGACTATTAGATGCCTCATGAGTCAGGTGCATAAAGAGTATGAACTATCCATAGGCTTACTGCCGGATGATAAAACGGGAGCTCGCAGATAAAAATTATACCCAGATCCTCCTCTAAAAGTGACTCCTAGTTTTACTTTTGCACAGACGAAAGTGTCAAGGGAGAAATTTAGGTAAGACTGCTAATGGAGTCTTTGTTCAGGGCAAATCCAGAGGTACGGGCCAAATTAGCTATCTGTACAGATATAATAAATAACTCAGACAATGAACACTGCAAGATGTGTTCACTGTTTGAGCCAGTATAGGCGACTGACTCGTGTATTAAAAAAGACTCATGATTATACCATACAACATTCGACTTTGACCTTGAAGCAAGAACAGGGAGTGATCATCCCACATATTACACCCCTTATTTCAGCTTTGAGAAAATCATAATTATAAAATTCTCTCAGTATATTATTAAATACCTCTCTGTTCATTATTCATTCTGGCTTGATTATCTAGTTAACACATTCCTTCTTTGTGTGAAATCACTGATAAGACTTTCACTAATGGTCATGTCACACACAACGACAGCGACGACGACGTCGCTGCTAAGTCGCCATTTTCTGTGACGTAGCAGCGACCTTGCTAGCGATGTCGCTGTATGTGACATCCAGCAACAACCTGGCCCCTGCTGTGAGGTCGCCGGTTGTTGCTGAATGTCCTGGACCATTTTTTGGTCGTTGCTCTCCCGCTGTGAATTACACAGCGCTGTGTGTGACAGCGAGAGAGCGACAAACTGAATGTGCAGGGAGTCGGCTTCTGTGCACGCTGGTGACCAAGGTAAATATCGGGTAACCAAGCAAAGGTTTTGCTTGGTTACCCGATATTTAACTTCGTTACCAGCGTCCGCAGCTTCTTGAAGCCGCCTCCCTGCTCCCTGCACACGTAGCCAAGGTACACATCGGGAAACTATAAGCGAAGCGCTTTGCTTAGTAACCCGATGTGTACTATGGTTACCAAGCACAGCGTCGTTACACGGGTCGCTGGTGGCTGGAGGCTGATCTCTGATAGCTGTGGAGATCTGCCTGTTTGACAGCTTACCAGCGACCTTGTAGCGACGCTCCAACGATCCCTGTCAGGTCAGATCGCGGGTGGGATCGCTGGAGCATCCCTATGTGTGACGGTACCTTAAGAAGGGCTTCACTGTTCATTGTTTATACATCTGTTAATTTTTCCTTGGTTAACTCTTTTTTGAACATACAGCTTAGAATCATATTATGGCGTCTGTGCGATTGTCATATAGACACACAGATAATTATGCAACAACATCTATATTTTGATTATTTACATACACAGATAATCTTATTATGTTTGAACAACCTATAGCCCAGGCTACCTTCACAAAAGTACATTATTATATCAAGATCCTTCTCTAAAAGTGACTCTCCTAGTTTTACTTTTGTACAGATGAATGTACATTATTATATCAAGCTCCTTCTCTACATATGATTCTCGCAGTTTTACTTTTGCACCGACAAAAATACATTATTATATTAATATACTTCTCTAAAAGTGACTCTCCTAGTTCTACTTTTGCACAGATGAAAGTGCATTATTATATCAAGATCCTTTTCTGTAATACAGGTAGTCCTCGAGTTACGATGGTCTCGACTTACGTCGTTTCGTGGTTACGGCGCTTTATACGACGCTCATAGAGCGTCGTATAAAGCGTCGTAACAGCGTCGTAACTGGGTCGTATGCGTCGTAACAGCGTCGTAACGGTGCCGTATGCGTCGTAACCGAGTTGTTTTATCGTAAGCCGGAAATGTGTAGCTGGAAAAGGTGCCCCTCACACAACATGTGGAGCACAGAATGGTTCCTACTGTATGGTTCGACTTACGACGTTATTTGACCTACGACGACGCGTAAGAACGGAACAACGTCGTAAGTCGAGGACTACCTGTATAAATAACTCTATGTTTAATCAGAAGATCAGTCCCATACCTCCTCCAACTCACTAACCTCACTGACTGTTGGGCAACCAGCTGCAGTAGTTGCCCTTCCCCCGACCAGTTTGCAAGTCAAGACCAGAAAGGGCTTTTGTAGATAGAAAAAACACATAGGACAAATTCAGATGTCATCATTTTTTTATTATCCCTGAAATAATGAAGGACAAAGTGAATATCTGAGCACTGTATCAAACAGCACTGAACTTGACCAACTGGAAATATCACGCTAACGTCTTAAATCAGTGTCCTGCATTGTAGCAGTCATCAACAAAACACCCCTGTGGCTTTATCATGAATTTGCAGTGCATGTTCGCTTTTACCCCTAATCTAGACATGCAGGACCCATAAACACAGAAATGAATTAAGCAGGGGACCCTTCTGCTGTGTACAAGGGCTTAAAGGGAATGCGTCATTATAATTTTACTGCTGAAACCAGATGTATGGCTGCAATGGTTATGGTACAACAATAAAAATGACACCTGTTTTGTACTTTTCCGATGTGCCAGCGCTGAGAAATCAAGCTGTGAATCCACATGCAAATTAATGCGAGTGAAATGACACGCCCCCACTGCTAATTTGCATGTGACTTAAAAGCTTGATTTTCTCAGCACTGGTACATCGGATTCCTACGAGACAGGTATCGTTTTTATTGTCGTACTTGGACCTATACAACCATTGCACTAGTTTCATAAGTAAAATTATCCATGAAACGTCCCTTTAAATGTAATGCTTGTGTGTCAGTACTACCGTAGTTTTGGCTATGTGTTATCGCAAGTGTAGGATCTTGCAGAATAGGGTTTTTATGCGCTGGTCGTCTACATGCAGTACAGGACAGAAGCTGAGACTGTGTTTTTACAACATTTGGATACATTGTTACATTGCAGAGAGTGATACAGTCGGTCTGTTCTCATTTTACTGAATGAAATGGGGGCTGTCACAGAAACTGCGTATTTCTTACTTAGTGTCACCGGTTAGCACATGTGAAAGTCATTTCTTCACGAGTTTGGCTCCACACAAGAAAAACAAATTAACTGAGTCACGAAAACATTGCTCCAATAATAGGAATTAAAATACCTATATCGATGCAATTGGCAGTATTTTGGCAGTGATGAGTAGGTCATCCTGTGATATCGATACTATCGTATGTACCCTATAGAAAGCAATAGGTATAAGGACCTACAAAGTATTTTGCAGGGATGCCTGATACATTTGGTTCTTATTAGATACTGGCAGTGTTCTTCTGATTGAACCCATTGTGCCATCGTTTTCATAGGATTGGAAAATAGAAAAATCAGTGACCATCAGAAACTAATAGACTTGGGGCCCTGATCTACAGGATGCATTAGTCTAGACTGCCCTGTGTTATTGGTATATTTACAGAATATGGCATCTTGTACCATGATGTCCTGAATGAGGACGACCTTCTTGGCATTATCCATATCATACAGCCCATAGGTGAAGTTCTTCTGCCATGGGTGTAGAGGGAGTTGAGACATTATAAAGGTGTCCATACAGCTTTAATAGCTGTTCAGCCAATGGCCATCCTTCCTCTGTTCACATGCATGCTCAATTCAACCGAACATGCATGTGTTCTCATTGGGGAGTCTCTAGATCAGTGTTTCCAAAACTCTAGTCCTCATGGCCCCCACCAAGTCTTTTTTTCAGGATTTCCTTACTATTGAACAGGTGATAGAATCATTATCAAGGCATCACCTTTGCTATATTAAGGAATACATTAAGGATATATATATATATATATATATATATATATATATATATACATCTCCTTATATTCCTAATATAATATATATTATATTAAGGAATATATTAAACTATTATCTACCAATGTCCTTTTTTGTGACGCCTAATCTTTTGCTTAAAATTCATTAAATTAAATTAATCATTAATTCATTTAATTTATACATTACATTCATTAATTTTGCTTACATTTCATTTTCATTTTTAATTTTTTTTTTCATTAAAAATCTGTCATTTAAAAAAAAAATGAAAATTTCTAATTTGGCAAGTAATGGATTAAGGAAATCCTGAAAATACAACCTGTCGGTGGCCCTTTAATACTGGAGTTGGGAACCCCTCTAGACTAAGCCTGGCCATACATATTAGGTAGCTGTTGGCTAAACACTTGCTATTTCTCCCAACAACCCTATACACATGCACTCTCACTTCTGCAGAGCATGCATTATGCATATATTCTCACTGCAGAGAGAAAATGTGCTGCTATCAGACATCTACCCTGATAACCAAAAGTGCACGTGCTGAATTCAACATGCCCGATCCTTCCTTCCCCAAATATTGTTGATTGGGGGAGAGTCTGGTATACTCCCATATATATTGGTTGGTTATTCTGACCAATTTTACTGTGAAACGGTGAAACATATTGAGTGTTGAATTGCTAATGAGGAAACGTATGAAAAAGCATGTAGGCGAAACATTTTGTGTGTTGAATTGGTGATTAGGAAACATATGAAGAAGCATGTAGGTGAAACCTATGCAGTGCCGAAAGAAATAAAACATTCCTTCATTCTGCGAGTGATCCATACATAAAAGGAGACCTGTGTTTGTCCCACACATTTACAAAATCAGTCCACAGGATCGGGGACCCTCAGTGCACCCACTGAACCTGACATGCACAAGATCTCAAGCAGAAGGCTCCAAGCGTCTCCGGACTAAAGCTGCTCAGAGGTTTCCTTCGCTATATCAGGATCATACACAGGAGAAGGGTTCTCGCAGTCTGTTGGGATTATTAACAGTGGCTGTCACATAATCTTCATGCCCGGGAGCCGATAACGCTCAAAAGGAATATTATTAATATATTCTAAGGACAGAGTTGTCTCCTTCTCCCTGGGAATCCGCTCGTAAGTGTAGACGTAAGAGGCAGGTCATAGAACCTCAGGGATGGTCGCCTGTGGGGAAGAAGCATGGAGAAGACATTGTAGCCAAATTATGGATAGTATGTAATGGGTAACTCTAAAAACATGTCCACCCCACTACCCAAAACTCTAGATAAAAGCAATAACAGCTCAGTGGTAGTTTACGAGCATCACCCTCCACCTATCAGCTGATCGGCAGCTGCTGTCACTCAAAAAGCTGCTCATTTTCCAAACTTTACTTGCTTGTGTTTCAAAACCTATATATCCGAGCTGAACACTAAAGGTATGTATAGAATCAGCCCGATAGTGCCAGTATAGCACTGTATGTATAGAATCAGCCTGATAGTGCCAGTATAGCACTGTATGTCTAGAATCAGCCTGATAGTGCCAGTATAGCACTGTATGCATAGAATCAGCCTGATAGTGCCAGTATAGCACTGTGTGTATAGAATCAGCATGATAGTGCCAGTATAGCACTGTATGTATAGAATCAGCCTGATAGTGCCAGTATAGCACTGTATGTATAGAATCAGCCTGATAGGGCCAGTATATCACTGTATGTATAGAATCAGCCTGATAGTGCCAGTATAGCACTGTGTGTATAGAATCAGCCTGATAGTGCCAGTATAGCACTTTATGTATAGAATCAGCCTGATAGCGCCAGTATAGCACTGTATGTATAGAATCAGCCTGATAGTGCCAGTATAGCACTGTATGTATAGAATCAGCCTGATAGCGCCAGTATAGCACTGTATGTATACAATCAGCTTGATAGTGCCAGTATAGCACTGTATGTATACGATCAGCCTGATAGTGCCAGTATAGCACTGTATGTATAGAATCAGCCTGATAGTGCCAGTATAGCACTGTATGTATAGAATCGGCCTGATAGTGCCAGTATAGCACTGCATGTATAGAATCAGCCTGATAGTGCCACTATAGCACTGTATGTATAGAATCGGCCTGATAGTGCCAGTATAGCACTGTATGTATAGAATCAGCCTGATAGTGCCAGTATAGCACTGTATGTATAGAATCAGCCTGATAGCGCCAGTATAGCACTGTATGTATACAATCAGCTTGATAGTGCCAGTATAGCACTGTATGTATACGATCAGCCTGATAGTGCCAGTATAGCACTGTATGTATAGAATCAGCCTGATAGTGCCAGTATAGCACTGTATGTATAGAATCAGCCTGATAGTGCCAGTATAGCACTGTATGTAAAGAATCAGCCTGATAGTGCCAGTATAGCACTGTATGTATAGAATCAGCCTGATAGTGCCAGTATAACACTGTATGTATAGAATCAGCCTGATAGTGCCAGTATAGCACTGTATGTATAGAATCAGCCTGATAGTGCCAGTATAGCACTGTATGTATAGAATCAGCCTGATAGTGCCAGTATAGCACTGTATGTATAGAATCAGCCTGATAGTGCCAGTATAGCACTGTATGTATAGAATCAGCCTGATAGTGCCAGTATAACACTGTATGTATAGAATCAGCCTGATAGTGCCAGTATAGCACTGTATGTATAGAATCAGCCTGATAGTGCCAGTATAGCACTGTATGTATAGAATCAGCCTGATAGTGCCAGTATAGCACTGTATGTAAAGAATCAGCCTGATACCAGTATAGCACTGTATGTATAGAATCAGCCTGATAGTGCCAGTATAGCACTGTATGTATAGAATCAGCCTGATAGTGCCAGTATAGCACTGTATGTATAGACTCAGCCTGATACCAGTATAGCACTGTATGTATAGAATCAGCCTGATAGTGCCAGTATAACACTGTATGTATAGAATCAGCCTGATAGTGCCAGTATAGCACTGGCTTTAGGTTATATAGGAACATCCTGGTGGTTGGTGCGCTTTAAGCCAGCATTTTGGGTGCACATGATGACATTCTTATATTCTGTCCAGGATGCGTTGCTTGGGATATGTTTAGTTCCCTGGCCAGCAGCAGCACAGTCCCTGGGAATGTTATCCATATCTTGGCAACTATGCCGAGCAGTCCCATGGCAGACGCCTTGGCAGCTGTGACTATAATTACTGTGGCTATAGTGACAACACTGTAGCCCTCTCTATATCAGAACGCTGTCTTCTTACACATTTGTTTTCTATCGCTAATATTTTTCCTTCCATCTATCCTACACTCCGCTCCCCTAGCCAATACAATTCCTAACCAATTACACCGCCATTCAATAAGTGGCGCTAATACACTGTAGGTCTCTCCGGCAGTTTTTTTCTACGTTGGTGTAGCTATGACTTTCAAGTCTACCCTTGTGACCTCAGTGGTCTCATTCTGCACTGAGGCCAGTGATTGACTGCAGCGGTCACATGAGTAGGCAGGGGGATGTCATCATGGCATCAAGGGTCTTTCCTTTTCTCTCCCTGTAATATTTCCACTCCATATCTCTCACCAACTAAGCATGCACTCAACAATCCTACTGCTGTCCATGACTGCCCTGGAAGTGCTATGATGCCAAAATTCCCCTTGTTTCTTTGATGGGGTTCTTATTGATGCATTCTCATTTTTACGCCGACTTTCTCTTTACTTTTCACTCCCTGCAATATCTCCATTACTCCATGTACAGCAGCTCATACTCTCTCCCCAACTAAGCTTGCACTCAGCAATCCTACTGCTGCCCATGACTGCCCTGGAACTGCTACGATGCCAAAATTCCCCTTGTTTCTTTGATGGGGCTCTTATTGATGAATTCTCATTTTTACGCCCCCTTAATCTTTCCTTTTCTCTCTTTCCATTATCTCCATTCCTCCATATACAGCAGTTCACACTTTTTCCCCAACTAAGCATGCACTCAGCAATCCTAATGTTGCCCATGACTGCCCTGGAACTGCTACGGTGCCAAAATGTACCTTGTTTCTTTGATGGGGCTCTTATTGATGCATTCTCAATTTTACGCCCCCTTAATCTTTCCTTTTCTTTCTTTATCTGGATTATGCATTCATGTTTCGATTTGGCATCTCCCCTGGTTTGCTGGAAATATAATTCCTTCTGGAGACACAGTGTAGTCTTGGAAGGGAGGAACATGAACCAGAGCTCCACATGATGTGAAGGACACTTGCTTCCTGAGCAGATGGTAATTTATAGTTTTTTGTTTTTGCTAAGTAATATATCCACAAATAGCGATTGTCACATGGAGTTTTGCACAAACGTCGCAGACTGCCAAGGCGGCGGTGGCCTCTGTTCAGATTGAAGATTCTGACACTCCGCCTGATGGTTTCTCTAGTGTCTGGGATCAACACAGGCAGACTCGGGCATCGACCTGCTGTGTGCTGACTCATAGGCAGACTAGCAATTGTTAATCTCTGATTATCTGCTTGCTCTTTTGAGCACATGTTGTGGGGAGGCCAATCACATCTGCTCTCCCCTATTTATGCTGGTTGAATCCTTCCGCCCATGCCAGCTATAGTTTATTCTATGTTGGTCTGTGAGATGAGGTGTCCCAGACTTACTGGTGAAAGTTGTGCTCTTTGCTTGGTGCAGTTGTGGAGTTTACCTCTGTTGTTTCGTAGCTTCCCTCCTGCTCTTGTTTTTCTCCTGAATCTCTTATTGACTTTACCTGTGTGTGTGTGTGTGTGTGTGTGTGTGTGTGTGTGTCTGTGTGTGTGCGTGCTCTGTGACAGAGTTTTGGTTTTCCCTTGTCTGTCTTTATCTGTGGGTTTCATCTCGCTTCTGTCCTGTCCCTCCCTGGGAGGAAGCAGAATCAGATCAGGACTGGTCAGGAGCAGGGCCAGGAAGGAGGCTCAAGCCTCTCCACCATCAGGAGTATCCTTGATATAAGGGATAGCATAGGGACACTAGCTTGGGGACAGATTAGGATCCTGGTTCCCCACTATCCAGCAATTCATGTTTACATACAATTGTAGATTGGGTATTGCCCAATTTTTTTTAAGTTTTACTTTTTTTTTCTCATGCTAAAAAGAGTTAGGAAACCCCAGTACACTTAATATTCTGAAATTGTAATTAAATCATAATCTAATGTTTTTCGCCTTTAAGAAATGCATCTGCTCTGATCTATGACTCAACTTTTCTAACTTTAAAGGGGTTTGTCCAAGATAAAAGAAATGACCAAATGATGCAAATAGTATGAATTACTCACCTGAAAAAACTTCAGGGCTTCTATGGTCTCTCTACCTATGTGACCGCTGCAGACAATCACTGGTCTCAGCAGTCTTGTGCTGCTAGATTTATTACTAAAGCCCATGAATGGTGGCTGACAACTAGCCTCGACTAAAATAAAAAAATGCTTGTGTGGAAGCACTGGATGAGACGAGCTGGAGCAGTGGATTTATCACTTCACCATACCTTACATGAAACCGAATGTTTTCTATCTGCAAATTAATTGCTTCTTTGTTTGTTGACTTTCAAAGTAATTGTGTACCCAGGTCAGGCAATTTGGTGCTGCCCCAGGATTGTGTTTAACTACTGTCACGGTTCCGCTGTGCGGAGCATTTTGCATTTGAAAATGCTCCGCTATTTGTCTTGTGCAGTTGCTGACAGGTTGTCTTTCAGCACTAGGGTCCACGCTGGTTTAGGGCGGTGCCTTCACAGATGCACTTCATTCCTGATGATTGCCTTCTTTCTTTACTGGGTTTCCTCTGTCTGAACTTTGCCAGTCGTACTTCCTGTTTACTCAGCGTGCTCTTGGCTCCTGTCTGGTGTAAGTTTTCTGATCTTGACTCCTGACCTCGGACCTCTTCCTGACCACATTCCTGTCTGTTCCCTGAACTTTATACATTACCTCCTGGCTTCTGACCTCAGACCTGTTCCTGACCACATCTCTGTCTGCTCCCTGAACCTTATACATTACCTCCCAACTTCTGACCTCGGACCTCTTCTTGACCACGTCTCTGTCTGCTCCCTAAACCTTCTACATTACCTCCCGGCTTCTGACCTCGGACCTCTTCTTGACCACGTCTCTGTCTGCTCCCTAAACCTTCTACATTACCTCCCGGCTTCTGACCTCGGACCTCTTCCTGACCACGTCTCTGTCTGCTCCCTAAACCTTCTACATTACCTCCCGGCTTCTGACCTCGGACCTCTTCCTGACCACGTCTCTGTCTGCTCCCTGAACTTTATATGTTACTTCCTGGCTTCTGACCTCGGACTTCTTCCTGACCACATCTCTGTCTGCTCCCTGAACCTTATACATTGCCTCCTGGCTTGTGATCCCTACTTGTCTGACTACCTTTCTAATCATACTGCTCATAGTGTCTAGTATCACAACTACCCAGACCAAGGGTTGTTGTGATCTCCGGTATCCGACACCAGAGATACATAGGCGAGCAGACCCTCCCTCAACTACAACTTATTGACTATAGGAAAACCCCTCCACCTTACTCACCCTCTCCCATCTCTCCCCAAGCTCCTCATTGTTCACATACTTTCAGTTCTCCTTCATTGTTCCCCTCTCCATCAGTCTTCACTTCTTCCTCAGTTTTTTGATCCTCTGAGTTAAGGTTTTGCATTTTTTTCCTTCTGACACATTTCAGAATGACAAGGCAAAGAATGACAACGGCCAAAAAGCCTCCGACCGATGCTCCGACCAAAACTGCAACGGTGGAGTCTCTCTCAGGAGGAACTAGGAGAAGAAGACAGAATGATAGACTAGTCACTAGGCTGGAACGGTAGCACTGTATACAGGTCATGTATCCGTATATATATATATATATATATATATATATATATATATATATATATATATACATATAGCTATATATACAGTATCTAAACACACTGAACAAATATATGAATGCAACACTTGTTTTTTTCTCCCATTTCTCATGGGCTGAACTCTAAGATCTAAGGCTGTTTCTAGGTGCACAAATGGCCTTTCTCTTAAATAATGTTCACAAATTTGTCTAAAACTGTGTTAGTGATCACTTCTCCTGTGCGGAGATAGTCCATCCACCTTACAGGTGCGGTATATTAAGATGCTGATTACACAGCATGATTATTGCATTGGTCCGCCTTAGACTGGCCAGAATGATTATTGCACAGGTGCGCTTTAGGCTGGCCAGCATAATTATTGTACCTTAGATTGGCCAGCATGATTATTGCACAGGTGTGCCTTAGACTGGCTAGCATGATTATTGCACAGGTGTAACTTAGGCTGGCCAGCATGATTATTGCACAGGTGTAACTTAGGCTGGCCAGCATGATTATTACACAGGTGTGCCTTAGTCTGGACAGCATGGTTATTGCATAGGTGTAACTTAGGCTGGCCAGCATGATTATTGCACAGGTGCACCTTAGGCTGGCCGGCATGATTATTGTACAGGTGTGCCTTAGACTGGCCAGCATGGTTATTGTACAGGTCTGCCTTAGACTGGCTAGCATGATTATTGCACAGGTGTAACTTAGGCTGACCAGCATGATTATTGCCCAGGTGTAACTTAGGCTGGCCAGCATGATTATTACACAGGTGCGCCTTAGTCTGGCCAGCATGGTTATTGCATAGGTGTAACTTAGGATGGCCAGTATGATTATTGCACAAGTGCGCCTTAGTCTGGCCAGCATGATTATTGCATAGGTGTAACTTAGGATGGCCAGTATGATTATTGCACAGGTGCACCTTAGGCTGGCCAGCATGATTATTGCACAAATGTACCTTAGGATGGCCAGCATGATTATTGCACAGGTGTGCCTTAGGCTGGCCAGCATGATTATTGCACAGGTGTGCCTTAGGCTGGCCAGCATGATTATTGCACAGGTGTGCCTTAGGCTCGCCAGCATGATTATTGCACAGGTGCTGGCCAGCCTAAGGCACACCTGTGGAATAATCATGCTGTGTAATCAGTATCTTGATATTCCATACCTCTGAGGTGGATGGATTATCTCCGCAAAGAAGTGATCACTTTAGGCTACTTTCACACATCCGGTTTTTGCTCTGCGGCACAACATGGCGCTCTGCAGAAAAACCGCAACAGTTTTTTTTGCCGCCGGTTGCAGGTTTTTTTGCATAGACTTACATTAGTGCCGTATTGTGCCGCAGGGGCTTGCGTTCGGTCCGGTTTTTGCCGCATGCGGCAGATTTAGCCGATGCAGCGGCCGGATGGAATGTTGTCTGCAACGTTTTTGCTTCGGCAAAAAAAACCGCATCGCGCCGCATCCGGCCACTGCGGCGCATTTTTCAATGCATGCCTATTCTTCCACTGCGCATGCTCAGTAGCCTGCCGCAACCGGAAAAAACGGACGGGCCGCATGTAAAAACTTATGCAAAGGATGCGGTGTTTTCGCCGCATCCATTGCATGGGTTTCACAGCCGGATTGAGCCGCACGGCTCAAACCGGATGTGTGAAAGTAGCCTTACACACATTTAGACAAATTTGTGAACAATATTTGAGAGAAAAAGGCCTTTTATATAAATAGAAAAAGTATTAGATGTTTGAGTTGAGCTTATGAAAATGGAAGTGTGTTATATTTCGCTCAGTGTATATATATATATATATATATATATATATATATATATATATGTATACTGTATATAAATATATATACTGTATATATATATTTATATATCTACATTACATATATTTTATAGCATATTGTTATTGCAACCAATTGCCTCTTAAGTTATTGTGTTTATTAAATAAGCCTTGCATCACTAATATGGATTTTGGTCACCCATCTACACACAGTGCCTTGGCTAAAATCTTTTGCACAGACCATTAAAGGGACAAACATCAATAAAAAAGGAGGATGCCTGCCTCCAGTAGGTGGCAGTAGCGAGATTAGCTGAAATAGTTATTTGCATGTTTTCCCCGTGGCACTTTGCCACTACAGACTGGCTAATTAAATTCTTTATGTTGATGCCCATTGAATACCTTCTGTAAGGACCTCTAGGCGAATTTTCCCAGTGCCCTTATGACGGTCCGGAGGGTTCAGCACATAACAATGGTATTCGCCTTCATCTTCCAGCTGAACATCATGGATTGTCACTGCTAAATCATTTTTAATGGGGTTTCCGGTGAACTCCACGCGGTTCTGAAAACGCTCGAGACGCTGGTTGATGATCTTCTTATCATACTGGATAAACTGCAGGTTCAGAAACAGAAGATGGGCAAGTTACAGTGGAAATGGGCAATAATAACGCAGAGAAACAATGAAACAGATGCTACACAAATATACTGAGAATGTAACAAAAACGTCTATGGACAGACACCATGGACATGGAAAAATGAATTGTAATGATTTGGTGGTAACGTTTAGTTTAAATTGCAGTTTGAGTTTGAAATCTTCATTCCTTCATTCATTTTTGGAACCCCTGATCCACAGTTTGCAGCCTTAACCCACGGATAGCTCTCTTGTGGGAGTGTCTCTCCCAGTAATATAGGCTGGATGTGAGCTCTCTGTGTGTCTCCCAGTAATATAGGCTGGATGTGAGCTCTGTGTGTCTCTCCCAGTAATATAGGCTGGATGTGAGCTCTGTGTGTCTCTCCCAGTAATATAGGCTGGATGTGAGCTCTGTGTGTCTCTCCCAGTAATATAGGCTGGATGTGAGCTCTCTGTGTGTCTCCCAGTAATATAGGCTGGATGTGAGCTCTCTGTGTGTCTCCCAGTAATATAGGCTGGATGTGAGCTCTGTGTGTCTCTCCCAGTAATATAGGCTGGATGTGAGGTCTGTGTGTCTCTCCCAGTAATATAGACTGGATGTGAGCTCTGTGTGTCTCTCCCAGTAATATAGGCTGGATGTGAGCTCTGTGTGTCTCTCCCAGTAATATAGGCTGGATGTGAGCTCTGTGTGTCTCTCCCAGTAATATAGTCTGGATGTGAGGTCTGTGTGTCTCTCCCAGTAATATAGACTGGATGTGAGCTCTGTGTGTCTCTCCCAGTAATATAGGCTGGATGTGAGCTCTGTGTGTCTCTCCCAGTGATATAGGCTGGATGTGAGGTTTGTGTGTCTTTCTCAGTAATATAGTCTGGATGTGAGGTCTGTGTGTCTCTCCCAGTAATATAGGCTGGATGTGAGATATGTGTGTCTCTCCCAGTAATATAGGCTGGATGTGAGCTCTGTGTGTCTCTCCCTGTAATATAGGCTGGATGTGAGCTCTATGTGTCTCTCCCAGTCATATAGGCTGGATGTGAGCTCTGTGTGTCTCTCCCAGTAATATAGGCTGGATGTGAGCTCTTTGCAACTCTCCCAGTAATGTAGGCTGGATGTGAGCTCTGTGTGTCTCTCCCAGTAATATAGGCTGGATGTGAGGTCTGTGTGTCTCTCCCAGTAATATAGGCTGGATGTGAGCTCTCTGTGTGTCTCCCAGTAATATAGGCTGGATGTGAGCTCTGTGTGTCTCTCCCAGTAATATAGGCTGGATGTGAGCTCTGTGTGTCTCTCCCAGTAATATAGGCTGGATGTGAGCTCTCTGTGTGTCTCCCAGTAATATAGGCTGGATGTGAGCTCTCTGTGTGTCTCCCAGTAATATAGGCTGGATGTGAGCTCTGTGTGTCTCTCCCAGTAATATAGGCTGGATGTGAGGTCTGTGTGTCTCTCCCAGTAATATAGACTGGATGTGAGCTCTGTGTGTCTCTCCCAGTAATATAGGCTGGATGTGAGCTCTGTGTGTCTCTCCCAGTAATATAGGCTGGATGTGAGCTCTGTGTGTCTCTCCCAGTAATATAGTCTGGATGTGAGGTCTGTGTGTCTCTCCCAGTAATATAGACTGGATGTGAGCTCTGTGTGTCTCTCCCAGTAATATAGGCTGGATGTGAGCTCTGTGTGTCTCTCCCAGTGATATAGGCTGGATGTGAGGTTTGTGTGTCTTTCTCAGTAATATAGTCTGGATGTGAGGTCTGTGTGTCTCTCCCAGTAATATAGGCTGGATGTGAGATCTGTGTGTCTCTCCCAGTAATATAGGCTGGATGTGAGCTCTGTGTGTCTCTCCCTGTAATATAGGCTGGATGTGAGGTCTGTGTGTCTCTCCCAGTAATATAGGCTGGATGTGAGCTCTGTGTGTCTCTCCCAGTAATATAGGCTGGATGTGAGCTCTGTGTGTCTCTCCCAGTAATATAGGCTGGATGTGAGCTCTGTGTGTCTCTCCCAGTAATATAGTCTGGATGTGAGGTCTGTGTGTCTCTCCCAGTAATATAGACTGGATGTGAGCTCTGTGTGTCTCTCCCAGTAATATAGGCTGGATGTGAGCTCTGTGTGTCTCTCCCAGTGATATAGGCTGGATGTGAGGTTTGTGTGTCTTTCTCAGTAATATAGTCTGGATGTGAGGTCTGTGTGTCTCTCCCAGTAATATAGGCTGGATGTGAGATCTGTGTGTCTCTCCCAGTAATATAGGCTGGATGTGAGCTCTGTGTGTCTCTCCCTGTAATATAGGCTGGATGTGAGGTCTGTGTGTCTCTCCCAGTAATATAGGCTGGATGTGAGCTCTGTGTGTCTCTCCCTGTAATATAGGCTGGATGTGAGCTCTATGTGTCTCTCCCAGTCATATAGGCTGGATGTGAGCTCTGTGTGTCTCTCCCAGTAATATAGGCTGGATGTGAGCTCTTTGCAACTCTCCCAGTAATGTAGGCTGGATGTGAGCTCTGTGTGTCTCTCCCAGTAATATAGGCTGGATGTGAGGTCTGTGTGTCTCTCCCAGTAATATAGGCTGGATGTGAGCTCTATGTGTTTCTCCCAGTAATATAGGCTGGATGTGAGGTCTGTGTGTCTCTCCAGTAATATAGGCTGGATGTGAGGTCTGTGTGTCTCCCAGTAATATAGGCTGGATGTGAGGTCTGTGTGTCTCTCCAGTAATATAGGCTGGATGTGAGCTCTGTGTGTCTCCCAGTAATATAGGCTGGATGTGAGGTCTGTGTGTCTCTCCAGTAATATAGGCTGGATGTGAGGTATGTGTGTCTCTCCCAGTAATATAGGCTGGATGTGAGATCTCTGTGTCTCTCACAGTAATATAGGCTGGATGTGAGGTCTGTGTGTCTCTCCCAGTAATATAGGCTGGATGTGAGCTCTGTGTGTCTCTCCCAGTAATATAGGCTGGATGTGAGGTCTGTGTGTCTCTTCCAGTAATATAGGCTGGATGTGAGCTCTATGTGTCTCTCCCAGTAATATAGGCTGGATGTGAGCTCTATGTGTCTCTCCCAGTAATATAGGCTGGATGTGAGGTCTGTGTGTCTCCCCCAGTAATATAGGCTGGATGTGAGATCTGTGTGTCTCTCACAGTAATATAGGCTGGATGTGAGGTCTGTGTGTCTCTCCCAGTAATATAGGCTGGATGTGAGATCTGTGTGTCTCTCACAGTAATATAGGCTGGATGTGAGGTCTGTGTGCCTCTCCCAGTAATATAGGCTGGATGTGAGCTCTGTGTGTCTCCTCCAGTAATATAGGCTGGATGTGAGCTCTGTGTGTCTCTCCCAGTAATATAGGCTGGATGTGAGCTCTATGTGTCTCTCCCAGTAATATAGGCTGGATGTGAGGTCTGTGTGTCTCTCCCAGTAATATAGGCTGGATGTGAGGTCTGTGTCTCTCTCCCAGTAATATAGGCTGGATGTGAGCTCTGTGTCTCTCCCAGTAATACAGGCTGGATGTGATCCACGTTGCTAAGACTAATATATCAGTAAAGCTTCTATCCTGCTCTTTTGTACTCATCATATGTTTCCTTCTTTTCTACAGCCATCAGAACCATGAGAAGGATTTGTAACCTTTTGGAAAAGCATTCATCGAAATCAAAGACTTACAGACTCTCTTCAGGTACAACATTTTTAATGAAGAATTTGTTTAAATTTGTATTTAGGAAGCAAATGCCGGCATGACAATACATGTACACTATGTGGGACCATGAGGTCTTTGTGTGGGCAAAGTGTATTCTTCTGTACAGGGGCACTGCAGAATACGGGGGAGAGGGTTTATAATGTCTAGTGGTCACGATACGATCATAGTTGTAGTCCCATTTTGAGGTTTTGCAGGAATGTGAAAAAAGCAAAGTGCATTCGGTCATTAATCAGCAAAAAAAGGGATCCTGCCGTCAAAACAAACTCACTGATGCTCATTGGTAACTCCTTCTGCAGAATTCTATGTACTGTGATACATAGAGGATGTAGAACACCAATGTTGCAAATTGTTTAATAGCCTAAGTAATTTGTATCGAAATATAGATGCAATCAACCAAAAAAAAAAGTGCCCCCACAGGTGTCCATATCCGGCACATCGGACGCAATATATAGCAAACTGCACATTCAACCACTGGACTCAAAATACAGGAATTACTGATGGTCGTCCCCCAAAGTTTATCAAATTGCCGACTGTTTAAGTTACTAACTTTATGGGATGGAGACACAGGAGAGATCAGGCACAATCTGCACCAGCTCTAAATCAATTCAGGAAACATAAACCACATTATAAAAACCGGGAGAGAACGCTGACAGCGGAGATTTACTAATTGATCCATTAAGACTTATAAACATTTCTGCATCCTCCACATTTCCACATTCACCGGGGAACTATGGACGATAAAGTGATTACACATTTAGAGGAAAAGTAAGGAGAACACACACCTCCAATGGCTGATGGAGGAAAACTCGCCTGAACAAAAGCTGTTATTCCCAACTTCCCCCCCAAACACGCAGATTCATCCATCATTCATGTGTTTCAAGGAGTTGGATACTACTATGTGAACAAAGGATTTGGCAACTAGTGATAAGCGGGCACTACCATGCTCAGGTGCTCAGTACTCGTAACTAGTGATGAGCGGGCACTACCATGCTCAGGTGCTCAGTACTCGTAACTAGTGATGAGCGGGCACTACCATGCTCGGGTGCTGGGTAATCGTAACTAGTGATGAGTGGGCACTACCATGCTCGGATGCTCAGTACTCGTAACTAGTGATGAGTGGGCACTACCATGCTCGGGTGCTCAGTACTCGTAACTAGTGATGAGTGGACACTACCATGCTCAGGTGCTCTGTACTCGTAACTAGTGATGAGCGGGCACTACCATGCTCGGGTGCTCAGTACTTGTAACTAGTGATGAGTGGGCACTACCATGCTCGGGTGCTCAGTACTGGTAACTAGTGATGAGTGGGCACTACCATGCTCAGGTGCTCAGTACTCGTAACTAGTGATGAGTGGACACTACCATGCTCAGGTGCTCTGTACTCGTAACTAGTGATGAGCGGGCACTACCATGCTCGGGTGCTCAGTACTCGTAACTAGTGATGAGTGGGCACTACCATGCTCGAGTGCTCAGTACTGGTAACTAGTGATGAGTGGGCACTACCATGCTCAGGTGCTCGATACTCGTAACTAGTGATGAGCGGGCACTACCATGCTCAGGTGCTCGGTACTCGTAACTAGTGATGAGTGGGCACTACCATGCTCGGGTGCTCGGTACTCGTAACTAGTGATGAGTGGGCACTACCATGCTCGGGTGCTCCGTACTCGTAACTAGTGATGAGCGCGCACTACCATGCTCAGGTGCTCAGTACTCGTAGCTAGTGATGAGCGGGCACTACCATGCTCAGGTGGTCTATACTCGTACCTAGTGATGAGTGGGCACTACCATGCTCGGGTGCTTATTACTGGTAACTAGTGATGAGCGAGCACTACCATGCTCGGGTGCTCCGTACTCGTAACTAGTGATGAGCGGGCACTACCATGCTCAGGTGCTCGGTACTCGTAACTAGTGATGAGTGGGCACTACCATGCTCAGGTGTTCGGTACTCGTAACTAGTGATGAGCGGGCACTACCATGCTCAAGTGCTTGGTACTCGTAACTAGTGATAAGTGGGCACTACCATGCTCAGGTGCTCGGTACTCGTAACTAGTGATGAGTGGGCACTACCATGCTCAGGTGCTCGGTACTCGTAACTAGTGATGAGTGGGCACTACCATGCTCGGGTGCTTGGTACTCGTAACTAGTGATGAGCGGGCACTACCATGCTCGGGTGCTTGGTACTCGTAACTAGTGATGAGTGAGCACTACCATGCTCAGGTGCTCGGTACTCGTAACTAGTGATGAGCGGGCACTACCATGCTCAGGTGCTCGGTACTCGTAACTAGTGATGAGTGGGCACTACCATGCTCGGGTGCTTGGTACTCGTAACTAGTGATGAGCGGGCACTACCATGCTCAGGTGCTTGGTACTCGTAACTAGTGATGAGTGGGCACTACCATGCTCGGGTGCTTGGTACTCGTAACTAGTGATGAGTGGGCACTACCATGCTCGGGTGCTTGGTATTCGTAACTAGTGATGAGCGGGCACTACCATGCTCGGGTGCTCTGTACTCGTAACTAGTGATGAGCGGGCACTACCATGCTCGGGTGCTTGGTACTCGTAACTAGTGATGAGCGGGCACTACCATGCTCAGGTGCTTGGTACTCGTAACTAGTGATGAGTGGGCACTACCATGCTCGGGTGCTTGGTACTCGTAACTAGTGATGAGTGGGCACTACCATGCTCGGGTGCTTGGTATTCGTAACTAGTGATGAGTGGGCACTACCATGCTCGGGTGCTCTGTACTCGTAACTAGTGATGAGCGGGCACTACCATGCTCGGGTGCTCGATACTCGTAACTAGTGATGAGCGGGCACTACCATAGTCAAAAACTCTGTGGAAAGGGGATAGAAGAAATCTAGTACTGGGTCCAATTTCCAGGTTAAGTTAAAAAATCCATTTATTAAAAAATCATTAATAACAGATATATTAAAAAGTGTAAAATACAGGAGATCTTACATGTTTCAAACCTATATTGGCCCTCAATCATAGGTAACATCACACATAAGAAAGAACAGTATATATATATGTACTGTATATACAGTACAGACCAAAGGTTTGGACACACCTTCTCATCTCTAGAACAACTGTTAAGAGGAGACTTTGTGCAGCAGCCTTCATGGTAAAATAGCTGCTGGGAAACCACTGCTAAGGACAGGCAACAAGCAGAAGAGACTTGTTTGGGCTAAAGAACACAAGGAATGGACATTAACCAGTGGAAATCTGTGCTTTGGTCTGAGGAGTCCAAATTTGAGATCTTTGGATCCAACCACCGTGTCTTTGTAGAAAAGGTGAACGGATGGACTCTACATGGCTGGTTCCCACCGTGAAGCATGGAGGAGGTGTGACCGCGTGGAGGTGCTTTGCTGGTGATTTATTCAAAATTGAAGGCATACACAACCAGCATGGCTACCACAGCATCTTGCAGCGGCGTGCTGTTCCATCCGGTTTGCGTTTAGTTGGACCATCATTTATTTTTCAACAGGACAATGAGTGCTAAGCATCTCTGGGAACTCCTTCAAGACTGTTGGAAGACCATTTCCGGTGACTACCTTTTGAAGCTCATCAAGAGAATGCCAAGAGTGTGCAAAGCAGTAATCAAAGCAAAAGATGGCTACTTTGAAGAACCTAGAATATAAGACATATTTTCAGTTGTTTCACACTTTTTTGTTAAGTATTTCATTCCACATGTGTTAATTCATAGTTTTGATGCCTTCAATATGAATCTACAATTTTCAGAGTCTTGAAAATAAAGAAAACTCTTTGAATGAGAGGGTGTGTCCAAACTTTTGGTCTGTACTGTATATATATATATTTTTATATACATATATACTGTGTATATATATGTATATATATATATATATATATATATATATATATATATATTTAGAAACATCGGAAATTGGAAAAAGGTATTTGCATATATATGTCCTTTTCTATAAGTCATGTTGCTAAAGCAGGTCTGAAACGCGCGTAAGGTCTCATGTACTTTACATTTTTTAACATCTGTGTTTTTTAAATGATTTTTGAATAAAAGGAATTTTTTATTCGACCTGGATTTTTTCTATTCCCTTTCCATGCACACTTTTTCCGGGAATCTCCGTGCACCGATGTGGACCTCATGGTCGGCTGAAGATCCTTTTTCTTTTCTCTTTTTTTTTTTCAAAAACTCCTTGTTTATCTCTTCAAATTCAAATTGTTTTTGTGTCTTTGTTTGTTTATTAATATTTTCATGAACTTTAACTTTACTGATTAGGACGCAGCACGGTGAGAATGGAAATGTGTTCGCATGTATTCAGAGGGTGCAGTTGAGATGTTTGTAGCAAAATGTTGCAATTTTAATTTTTGCTTTTGCAACACCTAAGAATTTGTTGCAGTTTATTGTCATCAGTATCTTGCAAAAATATTGTGAAATCAAAGCTGAGCTGACGTTCCCATGTTTCCTGCTGATCCTACCTTCTATTTTCTGGTTCTATTCTTAACTCTATTATCACTTTTTTTTATTATTCTTCCATTTTTCTGAGCTCTCCTCTTTAATCGTCGGTTCATGTCCTTCCCACACAGGCTTCCTTCGCTCCGGCACCTTTTGTGCTCGTTGGCTGAGGAGGCGATCTCACCCACGTGCTCCATATTCACAAGCCGCGCTGTATATTCCCTACCCAGCGCTCAGACCCGTGCACTTACATATAAGCCTTGTTAACTGACTAATCCAGCGCACGCGGCTTCTTTTCTGTTTCGGCTCCATGCTACGTTCTTATTCCACGGCTTCCCACACTTTCATGCGATCTCAGTGGGATCTTCAAGCCCCATTTCAATAGCATGGTGGGTTTCAGTTATTGAGAAATTGTTAGACTTCCATTAGTGATCGCTTTCCTACTGTAAGAACACATTATGGGTTTTGTTCTTTATTTTTTCAAGTTTCCTTGAAAAACTTCTTTTAAAAAACATTTTCTTAGAATATATTTTTGGTTTAGGCAAGAAAAATGGAAGCGATGATGTTCGTATAGAAACATTCTCAGATTTCATGGCCAATAATGAAGAACACCGTGTAAAGGTTTCTAATATCTTTGGCAAAGAATCAATGGCGGTGTTGCTCATGAAGGTTTTTGGTTTTCTGCTCCAACTATATAGATTACTAGCTGTAGTACCCGGGCGTTGCCCGGGATAGTAACTATCTCTCTTCGAGTTTCCTGTCTGTCTCTGTATGTCTGTCTCTTTCTGTATCAGTTTCTCTGTCTGTCTCTCTCATTCTCTGTGTCTGCCTGTCTCTTTTTCCCCGTCTGTCACTTTCCCCGTCTGTCTATTTCCAGGTCTGTTTCTTTCCCCGTCTGTCTCTTTCCCCATCTGTCTCTTTCCCCATCTGTCTCTTTCTCCATCTGTCTCTTTCTCCATCTGTCTCTTTCCCCGTCTGTCTCTTTCCCCATCTGTCTCTTTCCCCGTCTGTCTCTTTCCCCGTCTGTCTCTTTCCCCGTCTGCCTGTCTCTGTCTGTCTCTTTCTTTGTATGTCTCTATCTCTCTGTTTCTTTCCCCATCTGTCTCTTTCCAGGTCTGTCTCTTTCCCCGTCTGTCTCCCCGTCTTTGTCTGTGTCTTTCCCCATCTGTCTTTTTCCCTGTCTGCCTGTCTCTGTCTGTCTCTTCCCTTGTCTATCTCTATTTCTCTGTCTCTTTCCCCATCTGTCTATATCAAGGTCTGTGTCTTTGCTCATCTATCTTTGCCTGTCTCTCTGGCTGTCTCCTCCTT